>NW_021299094.1:8734-9534 GCF_002162155.2 Triticum dicoccoides
GAGTAATAGTCCATAAACGGGTCAGAATCGATAAAAACCGCGAGTGTAGATGACCAAAACGTAAACGCACCCCGGGATTCGTTAATCCTGGAAATAACTCCGGGACACCAAAACAGTGAGTAATAGTATATGAAACGGGCCAGAATCGGCCAAAACTGTGAGTGTTGATGACCGACACGTAATCGCACCTTGGGGTTCAACAACTATGGAAATCTCTTTGGGGCCCCAAAACGGTGAGTAATAGTCCATAAAACGGGTCAGAATCGATAAAAACCGCGAGTGTTGATGACCGAAACATAAACGCACCTCAGGGTTCGTTAATCGTGGAAATCACTCCGGGACCCCAAAACAGTGAGTAATAGTCCACGAAACGGGCCAGAATCGGCCAAATCTGTGAGTGTTGATGACCTACACGTAAGCGCTCCTTGGGGCTCAACAACTATGGAAATTTGTTTGGGGCCCAAAAATGGTGAGTTATCCACGAAACGGCTCAGAATCTGCCAAAACTGTGAGTGTTGATGACCGAAACGTAAACGCACCCCAGGGTTCGTTAATCGTGTAAATCACTCCGGGACCCCAAAACAATGAGTAATAGTCCAGGAAACGGGCCAGCATCGGCCAAAACTGTGAGTGTTGACGACCAACACGGAAGCGCACCTTGGGGTTCAACAACTATGGAAATCGCTTTGGGGCCCAAAACCGGTGAGTAATAGTCCATGAAACGGGTCAAAATCGGCCAAAACCGTAAGTGTTGATTACAGAAACATAAACGCACCCCAGGGTTCGTAAATCGTGGAAAT
>NW_021299094.1:9544-10481 GCF_002162155.2 Triticum dicoccoides
TTCGTTAATCGTGGAAATCACTCCGGGACCCCAAAACAGTGAGTAATAGTCCACGAAACGGGCCAGAATCGGCCAAATCTGTGAGTGTTGATGACCGACACGTAAGCGCACCTTGGGGTTCAACAACTATGGAAATCGCTTTAGGGCCCAAAAACGGTGAGTAGTAGTCCACGAAACGGGTCAGAATCGGCCAAAACCGCGAGTGTAGATGAACAAAACGTAAACGCACCCCGAGATTCGTTAATCCTGGAAATAACTCCGGGACCCCAAAACAGTGAGTAATAGTCCATGAAACGGGCCAGAATCGGCCAAAACTGTGAGTGTTGATGACCGACACGTAATCGCACCTTGGGGTTCAACAACTATGGAAATCTCTTTGGGGCCCAAAAACGGTGAGTAATAGTCCATAAACGGGTCAGAATCGATAAAAACCGCGAGTGTTGATGACCGAAACGTAAACACACCCCAGGGTTCCTTAATCGTGGAAATCACTCCGGGACCCCAAAACAGTGAGTAATAGTCCACGAAACGGGCCAGAATCGGCCAAATCTGTGAGTGTTGATGACCGACACGTAAGCGCACCTTGGTGTTCAACAACTATGGAAATCGCTTTAGGGCCCAAAAATGGTGAGTAATAGTCCACGAAACGGGTCAGAATCGGCCAAAACCGCGAGTGTAGATGACCAAAACGTAAACGCACCCCGGGATTCGTTAATCCTGGAAATAACTCCGGGACCCCAAAACAGTGAGTAATAGTATATGAAACGGGCCAGAATCGGCCAAAACTGTGAGTGTTGATGACCGACACGTAATCGCACCTTGGGGTTCAACAACTATGGAAATCTCTTTGGGGCCCCAAAACGGTGAGTAATAGTCCATAAAACGGGTCAGAATCGATAAAAACCGCGAGTGTTGATGACCGAAACGTAAACGCACC
>NW_021299094.1:13940-14471 GCF_002162155.2 Triticum dicoccoides
AAGCGCACCTTGGGGTTCAACAACTATGAAACCGGTTTGGGGCCCCAAAACGGTGAGTAATAGTCCATGAAACGGGTCAGAATCAGCCAAAACCGCGTGTGTTGATGACCGAAACGTAAACGCACCCCAGGGTTCGTTAATCGTGGAAATCACTCCGGGACCCCAAAACTGTGAGTAATAGTCCATGAAACGGGCCAGAATCGGCCAAATCTGTGAGTGTTGTTGACCGACACGTAAGCGCACCTTGGGGTTCAACAACTATGGAAATCGCTTTAGGGCCCAAAAACGGTGAGTAATAGTCCACGAAACGGGTCAGAATCGGCCAAAACCGCGAGTGTAGATGACCAAAACGTAAACGCACCTCGGGATTCGTTAATCCTGGAAATAACTCCAGGACCCCAAAACAGTGAGTAATAGTATATGAAACTGTGAGTGTTGATGACCGACACGTAATCGCACCTTGGGGTTCAACAACTATGGAAATCTCTTTGGGGCCCCAAAACCGTGAGTAATAGTCCACGAAACGGGCCA
>NW_021299094.1:14481-15298 GCF_002162155.2 Triticum dicoccoides
AAAACCGCGAGTGTAGATGACCAAAACGTAAACGCACCCCGGGATTCGTTAATCCTGGAAATAACTCCGGGACCCCAAAACAGTGAGTAATAGTATATGAAACGGGCCAGAATCGGCCAAAACTGTGAGTGTTGATGACCGACACGTAATCGCACCTTGGGGTTCAACAACTATGGAAATCTCTTTGGGGCCCCAAAACGGTGAGTAATAGTCCATAAAACGGGTCAGAATCGATAAAAACCGCGAGTGTTGATGACCGAAACGTAAACGCACCCCAGGGTTCGTTAATCGTGGAAATCACTCCGGGATGCCAAAACAGTGAGTAATAGTCCACGAAACGGGCCAGAATCGGCCAAATCTGTGAGTGTTGATGACCTACACGTAAGCGCTCCTTGGGGCTCAACAACTATGGAAATTTGTTTGGGGCCCAAAAATGGTGAGTTATCCACGAAACGGCTCAGAATCTGCCAAAACTGTGAGTGTTGATGACCGAAACGTAAACGCACCCCAGGGTTCGTTAATCGTGTAAATCACTCCGGGACCCCAAAACAGTGAGTAATAGTCCAGGAAACGGGCCAGCATCGGCCAAAACTGTGAGTGTTGATGACCAACACGGAAGCGCACCTTGGGGTTCAACAACTATGGAAATCGCTTTGGGGCCGAAAACCGGTGAGTAATAGTCCATGAAACGGGTCAGAATCGGCCAAAACCGTAAGTGTTGATTACCGAAACATAAGCGCACCCCAGGGTTCGTAAATCGTGGAAATCACTCCGGGACCCCAAAACAGTGAGTAATAGTCCACGAAACGTGCCAGAA
>NW_021299095.1:0-1185 GCF_002162155.2 Triticum dicoccoides
TTTGTATGAATCACCGTGATTCTACCTACCATTCTATTAGTAATGTGATTTCCTTTATCCGTTGAACTCACATCTCATGTAGACATTAGGGTCGAGGAACGTGAGAAACGAAATCCCAGAACAACAGTACAATCATGTGCCTTTTAATTCCTACAACAATTATCCGATTTGCATGAGAATAGTTTCTCCTCAGATCACACAACTCCTGCATAATAACAGAACCATATTTATCAATCTTCAAGTCGATGACCTGAAGCAAATTAGTGGTAGCAGTGTCAATGAGTTTTGATCAAGGAATATATGTCTATATACTTGAAGCAAACAAAACACAAATATATCCAGTTTAAGGAGTTTAGCTATCACCTCATTAATTTGACCTCAACTTCTTTGGTGCTATAGCACATGTTTTCGCCAACAAGTGTTGTGAGGTGAATGTATTGAGATCAAGTAGTTTTAGTGCCATGGATAACCGTTAATGGCCAACAATCTGGTGCAAAAACAACTCAACAAAATGTTTAGATCATACTTTTATATAGGAATTATTAAGAGGGCTATTACTATGTACTACCTGTGTATTGTGGGGAAAAAATGGTCAGATCATTTTACCTTTAAGGCTGCTGTAATCTGCTCTAATCTCCTATACACTCTGATAGTTTCGAATATAGTTCAGTAGGCATAAGCCCGTCGTAGTTCCCTGTCAAGAAAAAAAGTGTGTTGGCAATGGAATCTTATCAAAACTGTAAAATAAAACACACACCACTGAAGAAATCAATCTTTAAGAAAGAAAAAATAGTACCTTAGTCAATACAGCTATCACTGAAAAGTAGATCCCAAGTATAAGTGATGGCCAGGCCTCATTTATTTACAACGGGCCATCATATTGACAAGTAGCGGAAAATATAAATCAAGCCGCTGCCGACTCTGTATGGAGAAAATATCAGATATATCCTACTCTTATGGATTTGGAGTATCCCATATTAAGTGTAAGTGCCGTTTGTTGAAGGACTATTTGCAGAACAGAAGATTTCAATACTATGGGAATATTATATTGCATAGCTGACCATCTAATTATTCGGAAATCTATAACTCTAGAAGCACGATAAATTCAAGAATATTAACACCGTGCCGAATGCTGAAAACTTTTGTTGACCAATGACCACCAACATGTTTTCAGAAAATTGTGCC
>NW_021299096.1:0-1249 GCF_002162155.2 Triticum dicoccoides
CTGTTGGGGAACGTAGCAGAAATTCAAAATTTTTCCTACGAATCACCAAGATCTATCTATGGAGAGACCAGCAACGAGTAGAAAGAGAGTGCATCTACATACCCTTGTAGATCGCTAAGCGGAAGCGTTCAAGTGAACGGGGTTGATGGAGTCGTACTCGTCGTGATTCAGATCACCGATGATCCTAGTGCCGAACGGACGGCACCTCCGCGTTCAACACACGTACAGCTCGACGATGTCTCCCACGCCTTGATCCAGCAAGGAGAGAGGGAGAGGTTGAGGAAGACTCCATCCAGCAGCAGCACAACGGCGTGGTGGTGATGGAGGAGCGTGGCAATCTTGCAGGGCTTCGCCAAGCACCTACGGGAGAGGAGGAGGTGTCACGGGAGGGAGGGAGGCGCCAAGGGCTCAGGTATGGATGCCCTCCCTCCCCTCCACTATATATAGGGGCAGGGGAGAGGGGGGAGGCGTAGCCTTGCCCCCTCCTCCAAGGAAGGGGTGCGGCTAAGGAGGGGGGAGGAGTCCATCCTCCCCAAGGCACCTCGGAGGTGCCTTCCCCCTTTAGGACTCTCCCCTTTTTCCTTTATCTTGGCGCATGGGCCTCTAGGGGCTGGTGCCCTTGGCCCATGTAGGCCAAGGCGCACCCCCTACAGCCCATGTGGCCCCCCGGGGCAGGTGGCCCACCCGGTGGGCCCCCGGGACCCTTCCGGTGGTCCCGGTACAATACCGATGACCCCGAAACTTGTCCCGATGGCCGAAACATGACTTCCTATATATAAATCTTTACCTCCGGACCATTCCGGAACTCCTCGTGACGTCCGGGATCTCATCCGGGACTCCGAACAACATTCGGTAACCACATACAAACTTCCTTTATAACCCTAGCGTCATCGAACCTTAAGTGTGTAGACCCTACGGGTTCGGGAGACATGCAGACATGACCGAGACGTTCTCCGGTCAATAACCAACAGCGGGATCTGGATACCCATGTTGGCTCCCACATGTTCCACGATGATCTCATCGGATGAACCACGATGTCAAGGACTCAATCGATCCCGTATACAATTCCCTTTGTCTAGCGGTATGGTACTTGCCCGAGATTCGATCGTCGGTATACCGATACCTTGTTCAATCTCGTTACCGGCAAGTCTCTTTACTCGTTCCGTAACACATCATCCCATGATCAACCCCTTGGTCACATTGTGCACATTATGATGATGTCCTACCGAGTGGGCCCAGAGATACCTCT
>NW_021299097.1:0-956 GCF_002162155.2 Triticum dicoccoides
GTTGCTTCATCCTCAGAATGGTGCGACCATTGAACTTTGAGGAACTTGATGTTCTGGCGTCGAGTGGTACGCTCGGCCTGATCGAGGATACGAATGGGGTACTCTCGATATGTAAGATTATCCTGGAGATCAAGCGTTTCGTGGTCCACTTCACGGATAGGATCCGAGAAGCAACGCCTGAGTTGAGAAACGTGGAAGACGTCGTGAACTCTGGAGAGGTGCGGAGGTAGTTCCAACTGGTAGGCAACTTCTCCTCGTTTGGCAAGAATGCGAAAAGGTCCAATATAACGAGGAGCCAATTTGCCTTTGATACCGAAACGATGGGTTCCCTTCAGAGGGGTGACCCGAAGATAAGCCTTCTCGTCAACCTCGAAGGTCATAGCCTTATGTTTTCGGTCATATTGACTCTTTTGACGAGATTGGGCTGTTTTCAACTTTTCACGAACGATACGAAGTTGTTCTTCTGCTTCCTGAATCATATCCGGGCCAAAGAATTGTCTTTCCCCGGTATCTGACCAGTTAAGGGGTGTTCGACATCGTCGTCCATAGAGAACTTCAAAAGGGGCTTTACCCAAGCTAGATTGATAGCTGTTGTTGTAAGCGAATTCGGCAAATGGAAGGCACTTCTCCCAGTCCATTCCGAATGAGATAACAGAGGCTCGAAGCATGTCTTCTAGAATTTGGTTGACGCGTTCCACTTGACCACTCGACTGAGGGTGGAAAGCGGTGCTAAAGGAAAGACGGGTTCCCATAGCATTTTGGAAACTTTCCCAAAATCGAGAGGTGAAAAGACTTCCTCGATCCGAGTTAATTTCCAAAGGAACACCATGGAGAGACACTATACGGGAGATGTATAAGTCTGCCAGCTGACTAGCGGTTATACTCTCACGAACAGGTAAGAAGTGGGCTACTTTGGAAAGACGATCGACCACGACGAAAATAGCATTATTCCCTCT
>NW_021299098.1:0-1397 GCF_002162155.2 Triticum dicoccoides
TCCCAGAGTAAAGGTCGAGGAGTAAAAGATCCTAGTACCACCCAATGGCGACGTGGGCCCATGGGCCGCACAGCCATGTTAGTAAAAGTTTTGTAAAGTCTAGACTCGACTTCGGCCAAGGAGTTGGAAGGGGGATTCCTACAGGCAGTCGGCTCTGATACCAACTTGTGACGCCCCCGATTTAATCGTACACTAATCATGCACGCAAATGTGTACGATCAAGATCAGGGACTCACGGGAAGATATCACAACACAACTCTACAAATAAAATAAGTCATACAAGCATCATAATACAAGCCAGGGGCCTCGAGGGCTCGAATACAAGTGCTCGATCATAGACGAGTCAGCGGAAGCAACAATATCTGAGTACAGACATAAGTTAAACAGGGTGCCATAAGATGGCTAGCACAAACTGGGATACAGATCGAAAGAGGCGCAGGCCTCCTGCCTGGGATCCTCCTAGGTCACTCCTCGTCGTCATCAGCGGGCAGCACGTAGTAGTAGGCACCTCCGGTGTAGTAGGGGTCGTCGTCGACGGTGGCGTCTGGCTCCTGGACTCCAGCATCTGGTTGCGACAACCAGAAAGAAAGGAAAGGGGAAAAAGAGGGGAGAAAGCAACCGTGAGTACTCATCCAAAGTACTCGCAAGCAAGGAGCTACACTACATATGCATGGGTATATGTGTAAAGAGGCCATATCAGTGGACTGAACTGCAGAATGCCAGAATAAGAGGGGGATAGCTAATCCTGTCGAAGACTACGCTTCTGGCAGCCTCCGTCTTGCAGCATGTAGAAGAGAGTAGATTGAGGTCCTCCAAGTAGCATCTCCAAGTAACATCTCCAAATAGCATCTCATAGCATAATCCTACCCGGCGATCCTCCCCTCGTATCCCTGAGGGAGAGCGACCACCGGTTGTATCTGGCACTTGGAAGGGTGTGTTTTATTAAGTATTCGGTTCTAGTTGTCATAAGGTCAAGGTACAACTCTAAGTCGTCCTGTTACCGAAGATCACGGCTATTCGAATAGATTAACTTCCCTGCAGGGGTGCACCACATAGCCCAACACGCTCGATCCCATTTGGCCGGACACACTTTCCTGGGTCATGCCCGGCCTCGGAAGATCAACACGTCGCAGCCCCACCTAGGCAAAACAGAGAGGCCAGCACGCCGGTCTAAACCTAAGCGCACAGGGGTCTGGGCCCATCGCCCATAGCACACCTGCACGTTGCGTACGCGGCCGAAAGCAGAACTAGCCCCCTTAATACAAGAGCAGGCTTACGTTCCAATCCGGCGCGCGCCGCTCCGTCGCTGACGTCTGAAGTGCTTCGGCTGATACCACGACGTCGGGATACCCATAACTACTCCCACGTAGATGGTTAGTGCGTATAGGCTCGTAGCC
>NW_021299099.1:0-1436 GCF_002162155.2 Triticum dicoccoides
TTTTGAAAAGTTTGAGACATGCGAACCATGTCTATTGGTGTATATGCATGAAGAAACTCCATGCAAATGGACCGTTTTGACTCACTTGATTTTGAATCACTTGGGACATGCAAATCATACCACACGGGCAAGATGACTGAAAAGCCTCGTTTTCAGTAAGATGGAACAAGATAGCAACTTGTTGGAAGTAATACATTTTGATGTGTACAGTCCAATGAGTGCTGAGGCATGTAGTGGATATTGTTATGTTCTTACTTCACAGATAATTTGAGTGGATGTTGAGTACATTTACTTGATGAATCATGAGTCTGAATTATTGAAAGGTTCAAGTAATTTCAGGGTGAAGTTGAAAGATCGTCGTGACAAGAGGATAAAATATCTATGATATGATCATAGAGATGAATATCTGAATTACAAGTTTGGCACAGAATTAAGACATTGTGGAAATAGTTTCACAACTAATACAGCCTGGAACACCATAGTGTGATGGTGTGTCCGAACATCATAACTGCACCCTATTGGATATGATGCATACCATGATGTCTCTTATCAAAGTACCACTATAGTTTATGGGTTAGGCATTAGAGACAACCACATTCACTTTAAATAGGGCACCACGTAATTCCGTTGAGATGACACCGTATGAATTATGGTTTAGAGAAACCTAAGCTGTCATTTCTTAAAGGTTTGGGGCTGCGACGCTTATGTGAAAAAGTTTCAGGTTGATAAGCTCGAACCCAAAGCGGATAAAAGCATCTTCATAGGACACCCAAAACAGTTGGGTATACCTCCTGTCTCAGATTCGAAAGCAATAAGGGATTGTTTCTTGAATCGGGTCCTTTTTCGAGGAAAGGTTTCTCTCGAAAAGTTGAGTGGGAGGATGGTGGAGACTTGATGAGGTTATTGAACCGTCACTTCAACAAGTGTGTAGCAGGGCACAGGAAGTTGTTCCTGTGGCACGTACACCAACTAAAGTGGAAGCTTATGATAGTGATCATGAAACTTCGGATCGAGTCACTACCAAACCTCGTGGGATGACAAGGATGCGTACTACTTCAGAGTGGTACGTAATCCTGTCTTGGAAGTCATGTTGCTAGACAACAATGAACCTACGAGCTATGGAGAAGCGATGGTGGGCCCGGATTCTGATAAATGGCTCAAGGCCATAAAACCCGAGAGAGGATCCATGTATGAAAACAAAGTGTAGACTTTGGAAGAACTACTTGATGGTCGTAAGGCTGTTAGGTACATATGGATTTTGAAAGGAAGACAGACAATGATGGTAAGTGTCACCATTGAGAAAGCTCGACTTGTCGTTAAGATGTTTTTCGACAAGTTCAAGGAGTTGACTACGATGAGACTTTCTCACTCGTAGCGATGCTAAGAGTCTGTTGGAATTATATTAGCAATTACTGCATTATTTATGAAATCTTGCA
>NW_021299100.1:0-1281 GCF_002162155.2 Triticum dicoccoides
TCTTCATCTTCGGGGCTCCATGATCATCTTGTCACCGGCTTGACACCATGATCTCCATCATCATGATCTCCATCATCGTGTCTTCATGAAGTTGTCACGCCAACGACTACTTCTACTTTTATGACTAACGTTTAGCAATAAAGTAAAGTAGTTTACATGACGTTATTCAATGACACGCAGGTCATACAAAAAATAAAGACAACTCCTATGGCTCCTGCCGGTTGTCATACTCATCGACATGCAAGTCGTGATTCCTATTACAAAGAACATGATCTCATACATCACAATTCATCATTCATCACAACTTCTGGCCATATCACATCACATGATCAATCGCTGCAAAAACAAGTTAGACGTCCTCTAATTGTTGTTGCATCTTTTACGTGGCTGCAATTGGGTTCTAGCAAGAACGTTTTCTTACCTACGAATCACCACAACGTGATTTTGTCAACTTCTATTTACCCTTCATAAGGGCCCTGTTCATCGATTCCGCTCCAACAAAAGTGGGAGAGACAGACACCCGCCAGCCACCTTATGCAACTAGTGCATGTCAGTCAGTGGAACCGGTCTCACGTAAGCGTACGTGTAAGGTTGGTCCGGGCCGCTTCATCCCACAATACCGTTGAGCAAGAAAAGACTAGTAGAGGCAAGTAAGATGACAAAATCCACACCCACAACAAAATTGTGTTCTACTCGTGCAAAGAGAACTACGCATAGACCTAGCTCATGATGCCACTGTTGGGGAACGTTGCAGAAAATTAAAATTTTTCCTACGGTTTCACCAAGATCCATCTATGAGTTCATCTAAGAAACGAGTCGAGGGAGTGAGTTTGCATCTACATACCACTTGTAGATCGCGTGCGGAAGCTTGCAAGGTGATGATGGAGTCGTACTCGAACGTGATTCGAATCACCGATGACCAAGTGCTGAACGGACAGCACCTCCGCGTTCAACACACGTACGGGACGGGAGACGACTCCTCCTTCTTGATCCAGCAAGGGGGAAGGAGAGGTTGAGGAAGACAGCTCCACCGGCAGCACGACGGCGTGGTGATGGTGGAGAGGCAGTACTCCGACAGGGCTTCGCCAAGCACACAACGGAGGAGGAGAGGTGTTGGGGAGGGGAGGGCTGCGCCTTGGAGGGTGGTGCGGCTGCCCTCCCCTCACCCCTCTATTTATAGGGGGAAGGGAGAAGGGGGCCGGCCCCCTAGAACCCATCTAGGGGGGTGCGGCGGCCAAGGGGAGAGGGGGAGAGGGTGGCTTGCCCCCCAAGCCAAGGGGG
>NW_021299101.1:0-1409 GCF_002162155.2 Triticum dicoccoides
GACTCGAAGCTTGGCTGTTCTATCCAAACAACGGTGATGTCCTGATGGAGGGTTGAGCGGTTCTGCGTAATCCACCATTTGAAAGGTACGTCTAGTTACTTCCAGTGGTGATCCACGCGTTTAAACAGAGTCACATTACATGTTTTCGGTGCTGATTCATTTGGGCGCCAACCATGTCCTCTTTTTTTGTCCGTCGCCTCACAAACTTTTCCCCTTCTATCTGCGCTGGTCATACTTACCACATTGCCCTGTGGTCTTCTACAGAATACAGGCGACCACCTACTCCCCTGTCCACGCCGCCATCTTTTTCCTCAACTTGTGCTATGCCGTGCGCTCGCTGTCAGCTGTCGCTGGCGGCCAGCTCCACACCCGCTCCATGCATCTTCCTCCTACTTGTTAGTTAGAGTACATGATCGCTAGGCACATCCTCCAAACTCTGTAGCGTGCTAACACAAGGTACCAACTTGGTAGGCTAGTCGTTTAGTTAATCCTGCTGCTCATTGTTGCACTAAGGAAGCTTTAGCTATAGAGGATGTTTGAACATACTCTGATGTAATCCCTGGCTTTCTAAGTTGCTCTTTGCACTCGGACATGCTACTGCTGAATGAATGAAATATGGAGAGCAAAGTTATAAAAAAGAAATGCCTTGGTATATCCAGTGATTTCTTAAACAAGTTTCATCCTGTACATGTACATAAACACACCTTTGATTATCGATACGAAATGTGTTGGATCTCTGCTCTCTTTAATTACACTCCCACGATCATCATGCAGGATCGATCCACGGTACAGCATGGCCAGAAATAGGTAGGAACTCATACAAGACATGATGACAGTGACGACGGCGTTGGAACTTCCTACTGTCAACTTACTTAGAAGGCTGAAATTTATTGATGCAGTTCAGTTCTAGCAAGCAATAACCTGAGAGAAAGCTTCAGTGCTACACTGCTTCTTCAGACTGGACAGCTGACTGTGACATCCTAGCTAGCCTGTTCGGAACTTCAGATATATATAAATAATAATATTAAGCTGCAGCACGCTTGTATAAACTGTCCATTCTTGGATTGTGCACGAGGATATATAATTTCCGAGCATGCAGTGAGTGTCCAAAACAGTGAGAAAATAGGAGAAGATCTCAAGCAAAGGAATGACATTTTTTGATAAAGTGTGGATTTTATTGGATTAAAATGAAGCATCAAGAGGATACAAACTCAGTGAGCACACACCAGGCCTCCATATAGCTAGGATGCACACAACCAACGTCAAGACACACAAAATATGTCAGCAAATAACAAAGTCAGAAACGACCAAAGCTATGTGTAGGCGAGTAAAAAAAACTAGGAGCGATCATATCCACGGTCACAAACTACAAAAATGACCATATCCGCACCAATAATCTAATCACATCA
>NW_021299102.1:0-820 GCF_002162155.2 Triticum dicoccoides
CGAGATTCTTTTGAGTGGGGGTGAGTTGTCACACCCTAGCTAGTCATGCATTAGAGTGTTGCATCATGTTTACTCTTTCATCAGAAACTTGAAATGGGGATCTGTGAAACCCTCAGAATCATTTTGAAAATGACCCAAATAAAAATTTCTCCAAAAGGGTCCAAGAAAATGCTCATGTTGCTCTCTGAAAATATTGGACAGAGATAAAAATCAAACCAATATTTTTAGTGGCTCATGGACATTTATTTTGGGCATTTGGAATTAATGCATAAATATTTGCATTGGAAATATATTTCTATATATATTAATATATGTCCAAATATTATGCCAATTATAAAGGAGCTCTGGAATAATATATCTAGCCCCTGAAAAATTTGGCATAAGTTAAATAAATGATTTAATATATTATTTAAATCAAAACAAATGTCAGAAATTAGAAAAACAGGAAAAAATAAAAGGGAGAAGCTTACCTGGGCTCCTCCACCGTGCAGCCCATCCAGCTGGCCGGCCCAGCCAGCAGGCGGCCCAGCCCGTCTCCCTCCTTTGTCGTCTTCGTCCCGACAGAGGGAGGGGAGTGTGGCCGGCGCGCGCGCGCGCCACCGCGCCACGCCACCTCTCTCCCTGCCTGCCTGCCCTCCCCTCCTCGCCTCGATGCCCTGGACGACGCCATGCCTCCCCCCCTGCTCTCTCTCACTCGCCCTCGGCTCTTCCCTCCTCTCCCTCGCTCTCTCTCTCACGGCCGAACACCACCGTCGCCGCCGTTCGCCTTAGCAGCCGTCTCCGGCCATCCCTCGCTCCCCCGACTAGCTCAGAAGCTCCG
>NW_021299103.1:0-1195 GCF_002162155.2 Triticum dicoccoides
GAGTTGTAAATATTAGCAACAGAACCAGTATCAAATACCCAGGTGCTACTGCGAGCTCTAGTAAGGTACACATCAATAACATGTATATCACATATACCTTTGTTCACCTTGCCATCCTTCTTATCCGCCAAATACTTGGGGCAGTTCCGCTTCCAGTGACCAGTCTGCTTGCAGTAGAAGCACTCAGTTTCAGGCTTAGGTCCAGACTTGGGTTTCTTCTCTTGAGCAGCAACTTGCTTGCCGTTCTTCTTGAAGTTCCCCTTTTTCTTCCCTTTGCCCTTTTTCTTGAAACTAGTGGTCTTGTTAACCATCAACACTTGATGCTCCTTCTTGATTTCTACCTCCGCAGCTTTCAGCATTGCGAAGAGCTCGGGAATAGTCTTGTTCATCCCTTGCATATTATAGTTCATCACGAAGCTCTTGTAGCTTGGTGGCAGTGATTGGGGAATTCTGTCAATGACGCAATCATCCGGAAGATTAACTCCCAATTGAATCAAGTGATTATTATACCCAGACATTTTGAGTATATGCTCACTGACAGAACTGTTCTCCTCCATCTTGCAGCTATAGAACTTATTGGAGACTTCATATCTCTCAATTCGGGCATTTGCTTGAAATATTAACTTCAACTCCTGGAACATCTCATATGCTCCATGACGTTCAAAACGTCGTTGAAGTCCCGATTCTAAGCCGTAAAGCATGGCACACTGAACTATCGAGTAGTCATCAGCTTTGCTCTGCCAGACGTTCATAACATCTGGCGTTGCTCCAGCAGCAGGCCTGGCACCCAGCGGTGCTTCCAGGACGTAATTTTTCTGTGCAGCAATGAGGATAATCCTCAAGTTACGGACCCATTCCGTGTAATTGCTACCATCATCTTTCAACTTTGCTTTCTCAAGGAACGCATTAAAATTCAACGGAACAACAGCACGAGCCATCTATCTACAATCAACATAAACAAGCAAGATACTATCAGGTACTAAGTTCATGATAAATTTAAGTTCAATTAATCATATTATTTAAGAACTCCCACTTAGATAGACATCCCTCTAATCCTCTAAGTGATTACGTGATCCAAATCAACTAAACCATGACCGATCATCACGTGAGATGGAGTAGTTTTCAATGGTGAACATCGTTATGTTGATCATATCTACTATATGATTCACGCTCGACCTTTCGGTCTCCGTGTTCC
>NW_021299104.1:0-1217 GCF_002162155.2 Triticum dicoccoides
CTTTCTTGTAAATACAGGCTTCTCCGAAAGTCTGTATAAAACCAAATGCTTTGATCACACTATCAAAACGTTTATTCCAACTCCGAGAGGCTTGCACCAGTCCATAAATGGATCGCTGGAGCTTGCACACTTTGTTAGCTCCCTTTGGATCGACAAAACCTTCTGGTTGCATCATATACAACTCTTCTTCCAGAAATCCATTCAGGAATGCAGTTTTGACATCCATTTGCCAAATTTCATAATCATAAAATGCGGCAATTGCTAACATGATTCGGACGGACTTAAGCATCGCTACGGGTGAGAAGGTCTCATCGTAGTCAATTCCTTGAACTTGCCGAAAACCTTTTGCGACAAGTCGAGCTTTGTAGACAGTAACATTACCATCAGCGTCAGTCTTCTTCTTAAAAATCCATTTATTCTCAATTGCTTGCCGATCATCGGGCAAGTCAACCAAAGTCCATACTTTGTTCCCATACATGGATCCCATCTCAGATTTCATGGCTTCAAGCCACTTTACGGAATCTGGGCTCACCATCGCTTCTTCATAGTCCGTAGGTTCATCATGATCTAGTAGCATGACCTCCAGAACAGGATTACCGTACCACTCTGGTGCGGATCTTA
This sequence comes from Triticum dicoccoides, assembly GCF_002162155.2. NCBI lineage: Eukaryota > Viridiplantae > Streptophyta > Magnoliopsida > Poales > Poaceae > Triticum > Triticum dicoccoides. The sequence continues at coordinate 622 of NW_021299104.1, forward strand.
CTCTGGTTGATCTACGCGGTTCAGTAGTATCTTGATCTGAAGTTTCATGATCATTATCATTGGCTTCCTCACTAACTGGTGTAGGTGTCACTGAAACAGTTTTCTGTGATGAACTACTTTCCAGTAAGGGAGCAGGTACAGTTACCTCGTCAAGTTCTACTTTCCTCCCACTCACTTCTTTCGAGAGAAACTACTTCTCTAGAAATGATCCATTCTTAGCAACGAATGTTTTGCCTTCGGATCTGTGATAGAAGGTGTACCCAACAGTTTCCTTTGGGTATCCTATGAAGACACATTTCTCCGATTTGGGTTCGAGCTTATCAGGTTGAAGCTTTTTCACATAAGCATCGCAGCCCCAAACTTTAAGAAACGACAACTTTGGTTTCTTGCCAAACCACAGTTCATAAGGCGTCGTCTCAACGGATTTTGATGGTGCCCTATTTAACGTGAATGCGGCCGTCTCTAAAGCATATCCCCAAAATGATAGCGGTAAATCAGTAAGAGACATCATAGATCGCACCATATCTAGTAAAGTACGATTACGACGTTCGGACACACCATTACGCTGTGGTGTTCCGGGTGGCGTGAGTTGCGAA
>NW_021299105.1:0-858 GCF_002162155.2 Triticum dicoccoides
GGGTGCGTTTACGTTTCGGTCATCAACAATGACGGTTTGGCCGATTCTGACCCGTTTCATGGACTATTACTCACCGTTTTGGGGCCCCAAACCGGTTTCATAGTTGTTGAACCCCAAGGTGCGCATACGTGTCGGTCATCAACACTCACATTTTTGGCCGATTCTGGCCCGTTTCCTGGACTATTACTCACTGTTTTGGGGTCCCGGAGTGATTTACACGATTAACGAACCCTGGGGTGCGTTTACGTTTTGGTCATTAACACTCGCGGTTTTGGCAGATTCTGAGCCGTTTCGTGTACTATTACTCACCATTTTTGGGCCCCAAACAAATTTCCATAGTTGTTGAACCCCAAGGCGCGCTTACGTGTAGGTCATCAACACTCACAGTTTTGGCCGATTCTCGCCCGTTTCATGGACTATTACTCACTGTATTGGGGTCCCGGAGTGATTTCCACGATTAATGAACCCTGGGGTGCGTTTATGTTTCGGTCATCAGCACTCGCGGTTTTATCGATTCTTACCCGTTTTATGGACTATTACTCACCGTTTTGGGGCCCCAAAGAGATTTCCATAGTTGTTGAACCCCAAGGTGCGATTACGTGTCGGTCATCAACACTCACGGTTTTGGCCGATTCTGGCCCGTTTCATGGACTATTACTCACTGTTTTGGGGTCCCGGAGTTATTTCCAGGATTAACGAATCCCGGGGTGCGCTTACGTTTCGGTCATCTACACTCGCGGTTTTTATCGATTCTGACCCGTTTTATGGACTATTACTCACCGTTTTGGGGCCCCAAAGCGATTTCCATAGTTGTTGAACCCCAAGGTGCGATTACGTGTCGGTCATCAACACTCACAG
>NW_021299105.1:893-1683 GCF_002162155.2 Triticum dicoccoides
CACTCATAGATTTGGCCGATTCTGGCCCGTTTCATGGACTATTACTCACTGTTTTGGGGTCCCGGAGTGATTTCCACGATTAACGAATCCTGGGGTGCGTTTACGTTTCGGTCATCAACACTCGCGGTTTTGGCCCATTCTCACCCGTTTCGTGGACTATTACTCACCGTTTTTGGGCCTAAAGCGATTTCCATAGTTGTTGAACCCCAAGGTGCGCTTACGTGTCGGTCATCAACACTCACAGATTTGGCAGATTCTGGCCCGTTTCGTGGACTATTACTCACTGTTTTGGGGTCCCGGAGTGATTTCCGCGATTAACGAACCCTGGGGTGCGTTTACGTTTCGGTCATCAACAATGACGGTTTTGGCCGATTCTGACCCGTTTCGTGGAATATTACTCACCGGTTTTGGGCCCCAAAGCGATTTCCATAGTTGTTGAATCCCAAGGTGCGCTTACGTGTTGGTCATCAGCACTCACAGTTTTGGCCGATTCTGGCCCGTTTCCTGGACTATTACTCACTGTTTTGGGGTCCCGGAGTGATTTACACGATTAACGAACCTTGGGGTGCGTTTACGTTTTGGTCATCAACACTCGCGGTTTTGGCAGATTCTGAGCCGTTTGGTGTACTATTACTCACCATTTTTGGGCCCCAAACAAATTTCCATAGTTGTTGAACCCCAAGGCGCGCTTACGTGTAGGTCATCAACACTCACAGTTTTGGCCGATTCTCGCCCGTTTCATGGACTATTACTCACTGTTTTGGGGCCCCGGAGTGATTTCCATGATTAA
>NW_021299105.1:4482-5280 GCF_002162155.2 Triticum dicoccoides
CGATTAACGAACCCTGGGGTGCGTTTACGTTTCGGTCATCAACAATGACGGTTTTGGCCGATTCTGACCCGTTTCGTGGAATATTACTCACCGGTTTTGGGCCCCAAAGCGATTTCCATAGTTGTTGAATCCCAAGGTGCGCTTACGTGTTGGTCATCAGCACTCACAGTTTTGGCCGATTCTGGCCCGTTTCCTGGACTATTACTCACTGTTTTGGGGTCCCGGAGTGATTTACACGATTAACGAACCTTGGGGTGCGTTTACGTTTTGGTCATCAACACTCGCGGTTTTGGCAGATTCTGAGCCGTTTGGTGTACTATTACTCACCATTTTTGGGCCCCAAACAAATTTCCATAGTTGTTGAACCCCAAGGCGCGCTTACGTGTAGGTCATCAACACTCACAGTTTTGGCCGATTCTCGCCCGTTTCATGGACTATTACTCACTGTTTTGGGGCCCCGGAGTGATTTCCATGATTAACGAACCCTGGGTGCGTTTACGTTTCGGTCATCAACACTCGCGGTTTTTATCGATTCTGACCCGTGTTATGGACTATTATTTACCGTTTTGGGGCCCCAAAGAGATTTCCATAGTTGTTGAACCCCAAGGTGCGATTACGTGTCGGTCATCAACACTCACAGTTTTGGCCGATTCTGGCCCGTTTCATGGACTATTATTCACTGTTTTGGGGTCTCGGAGTGATTTCCACGATTAACGAATCCCGGGGTGCGTTTACATTTCGGTCATCAACACTCGCGGTTTTTATCAATTCTGAGCCGTTTTATGGACTATTACTCAC
>NW_021299105.1:6453-6803 GCF_002162155.2 Triticum dicoccoides
ATTCTGGCCCGTTTCGTGGACTATTACTCACTGTTTTGGGGTCTCGGAGATGATTTCCACGATTAACGAACCCTGGTGTGCGTTTATGTTTTGGTCATCAACACTAGCGGGTTTGGCCGATTCTGACCCGTTTCGTGGACTATTACTCACCGTTTTTGGGCCCCAAATGAATTTCTATAGTTGTTGAACCCTAAGGCGCGCTTACGCATAGGTCATCAACACTCACAGATTTCGCCGATTCTGGCCTATTTCATGGACAATTACTCACTGTTTTGGGGTCCCGGAGAGGTTTCCACGATTAACGAACCCTGGGGTGCCTTTACGATTCGGTCATCAACACTCGCGGTTTT
>NW_021299105.1:7046-8274 GCF_002162155.2 Triticum dicoccoides
TTACTCACTGTTTTGGGGTCCCGGAGTGATTTCCATGATTAATGAACCCTGGGGTGCATTTACGTGTCGGTCATCAACACACGCGGTTTTGGCAGATTCTGGCCCGTTTCGTGGACTATTACTCACTGTTTTGGTGTCCCGGAGATGATTTCCACGATTAACGAACCCTGGTGTGCGTTTATGTTTTGGTCATCAACACTAGCGGGTTTGGCCGATTCTGACCCGTTTCGTGGACTATTACTCACCGTTTTTGGGCCCCAAATGAAATTCTATAGTTGTTGAACCCTCAGGCGCGCTTACGTATAGGTCATCAACACTCACAGATTTGGCCGATTCTGACCCGTTTCATGGACTATTACTCACCGTTTTGGGGCCCCAAACCGGTTTCATAGTTGTTGAACCCCAAGGTGCACTTACGTGTCGGTCATCAACACTCACATTTTTGGCCGATTCTGGCACGTTTCGTGGACTATTACTGACTGTTTTGGGGTCCCGGAGTGATTTCCACGATTAACGAAACCTGGGGTGCGTTTACGTTTCGGTCATCAACAATTACGGTTTTGGCCGATTCTGACCCGTTTCGTGGACTATTACTCACCGGTTTTGGGCCCCAAAGCGATTTCCATAGTTGTTGAATCCCAAGGTGCGCTTACGTGTTGGTCATCAGCACTCACAGTTTTGGCCGATTCTGGCCCGTTTCCTGGACTATTACTCACTGTTTTGGGGTCCCGGAGTGATTTACACGATTAACGAACCCTGGGGTGCGTTTACGTTTTGGTCATCAACACTCGCGGTTTTTGCAGATTCTGAGCCGTTTCGTGTACTATTACTCACCATTTTTGGGCCCCAAACAAATTTCCATAGTTGTTGAACCCCAAGGCGCGCTTACGTGTAGGTCATCAACACTCACAGTTTTGGCCGATTCTCGCCCGTTTCGTGGACTATTACTCACTGTTTTGGGGTCCCGGAGTGATTTCCACGATTAACGAACCCTGGGTGTGTTTACGTTTCGGTCATCGATTCTGACCCGTTTTATGGACTTTTACTCACCGTTTTGGGGCCCCAAAGAGATTTCCATAGTTGTTGGACCCCAAGGTGCGATTACGTGTCGGTCATCAACACTCACAGTTTTGGCCGATTCTGGCCCGTTTCATGGACTATTATTCACTGTTTTGGGGTCCCGGAGTGATTTCCACGATTAACGAATCCCGGGGTGCGTTTACATTTC
>NW_021299105.1:8284-9436 GCF_002162155.2 Triticum dicoccoides
AGTGATTTCCATGATTAACGAAACCTGGGGTGCGTTTACGTTTCGGTCATCAACAATTACGGTTTTGGCCGATTCTGACCCGTTTCGTGGACTATTACTCACCGGTTTTGGGCCCCAAAGCGATTTCCATAGTTGTTGAATCCCAAGGTGCGCTTACGTGTTGGTCATCAGCACTCACAGTTTTGGCCGATTCTGGCCCGTTTCCTGGACTATTACTCACTGCTTTGGGGTCCCGGAGTGATTTACACGATTAACGAATCCCGGGGTGCGTTTACATTTCGGTCATCTACACTCGCGGTTTTTATCGATTCTGACCCGTTTTATGGACTATTACTCACCGTTTTGGGGCCCCAAAGAGATTTCCATAGTTGTTGAACCCCAAGGTGCGATTACGTGTCGGTCATAAACACTCACAGTTTTGGCCGATTCTGGCCTGTTTCATGGACTATTACTCACTGTTTTGGGGTCCGAGAGTTATTTCCAGGATTAACGAATCCCGGGGTGCGTTTACGTTTTGGTCATCAACACTCGCGGTTTTGGCAGATTCTGAGCCGTTTCGTCGACTATTACTCACCATTTTTGGGCCCCAAACAAATTTCCATAGTTGTTGAACCCCAAGGCGCGCTTACATATAGGTCATCAACACTCACATTTTTGGCCGATTCTGGCACGTTTCGTGGACTATTACTCACTGTTTTGGGGTCCCAGAGTGATTTCCACGATTAACGAACCCTGGGGTGCGTTTACGTTTCGGTCATCAACAATGACGGTTTTGGCCGATTCTGACCCGTTTCGTGGAATATTACTCACCGGTTTTGGGCCCCAAAGCGATTTCCATAGTTGTTGAATCCCAAGGTGCGCTTACGTGTTGGTTATCAGCACTCACAGTTTTGGCCGATTCTGGCCCGTTTCCTGGACTATTACTCACTGTTTTGGGGTCCCGGAGTGATTTACACGATTAACGAACCCTGGGGTGCGTTTACGTTTTGGTCATCAACACTCGCGGTTTAGGCAGATTCTGAGACGTTTCGTGTACTATTACTCACCATTTTTGGGCCCCAAACAAATTTCCATAGTTGTTGAACCCCAAGGCGCGCTTACGTGTAGGTCATCAACACTCACAGTTTTGGCCGATTCTCGCCCGTTTCATGG
>NW_021299105.1:10267-11064 GCF_002162155.2 Triticum dicoccoides
ATTCTTGTTGAAGCCCAAGGTGCGCTTACGTGTCGGTCATCAACACTCACAGTTTTGGCCAATTCTGGCTTGTTTCATGGACTATTACTCACTGTTTTGGGGTCCCGGATTGATTTCCACGAGTAACGAACCCTGTGGTGCGTTTACGTGTCGGTATCAACACTCGCAGTTATGGCCGATTATGACCCGTTTCGTGGACTATTACTCACCGTTTTGGGGTCCCAAAGTGATTTCCATTCTTGTTAGACCCCAAGGTGCGCTTATGTGTCGGTCATCAACACTCATAGTTTTGGCCGATTCTGGCCCATTTCATGGACTATTACTCATTGTTTTGGAGTCTCGGAGTGATGTACACGAGTAACAAACCCTGTGGTGCGTTTACGTGTCGGTCATCAACACTCGTAGTTTTGGCCGATTCTGAACCGTTTCGTGGACTATTACTCAAAGTTTTGGGATCCCAAAGTGATTTCCATTCTTGTTGGACCCCAAGGTGCGCTTACGTGTCGGTCATCAACACTCACAGTTTTGGCCGATTCTGCCCCGTTTCATGGACTATTACTCACTGTTTTGGGGTGTCGGAGTGATTTCCACGAGTAACAAACCCTGGGGTAGGTTTACGTGTCCGTCATCAACACTCGTAGTTTTGGCCGATTCTAACCCGTTTCGTGGACTATTACTCACCGTTTTGGGGTCCCAAAGTGATTTCACATCTTGTTGAACCCCAAGGTGCGCTTACGTGTCGGTCATCAACACTCATAGTTTTGGCCGATTCTGCCCGTTTCATGGACTATTACTCA
>NW_021299105.1:12313-13009 GCF_002162155.2 Triticum dicoccoides
CGGAGTTATTTCCAGGATTAACGAATCCCGGGGTGCGTTTACGTTTCGGTCATCTACACTCGCGGTTTTTATCGATTCTGACCCGTTTTATGGACTATTACTCACCGTTTTGGGGCCCCAAAGCGATTTCCATAGTTGTTGAACCCCAAGGTGCGATTACGTGTCGGTCATCAACACTCACAGTTTTGGCCGATTCTGGCCCGTTTCACGGACTATTATTCACTGTTTTGGGGTCCCGGAGTGATTTCTACGATTAACGAATCCCGGGATGCGTTTACATTTTGGTCATCAACACTCACAGATTTGGCCGATTCTGGCCCATTTCATGGACTATTACTCACTGTTTTGGGGTCCTGGAGAGGTTTCCACGATTAACGAACCCTGGGGTGCGTTTACGATTCGGTCATCAACACTCGCGGTTTTGGCCCATTCTGACCCGTTTCGTGGACTATTACTCACCGTTTTTGGGCCCTAAAGCGATTTCCATAGTTGTTGAACCCCAAGGTGCGCTTACGTGTCGGTCATCAACACTCACAGATTTGGCCGATTCTGGCCCGTTTCGTGGACTATTACTCACTGTTTTGGGGTCTTGGAGATGATTTCCACGATTAATGAACCCTGGTGTGCGTTTATGTTTTGGTCATCAACACTAGCGGGTTTGGCCGATTCTGACCCGTTTCGTGGACTATTACTCAC
>NW_021299105.1:13978-14624 GCF_002162155.2 Triticum dicoccoides
GTTTACATTTCGGTCATCAACACTCGCGGTTTTTATCGATTCTGAGCCGTTTTATGGACTATTACTCACCGTTTTTGGGCCCCAAATGAATTTCTATAGTTGTTGAACCCTAAGTCGCGCTTACGTATAGATCATCAACACTCACAGATATGGCCGATTCTGGCCCATTTCGTGGACTATTACTCACTGTTTTGGGGTCCCGGAGAGGTTTCCACGATTAACGAACCCTGGTGTGTGTTTACGATTCGGTCATCAACACTCGCGGTTTTGGCCGATTCTGACCCGTTTCATGGATTATTACTCACCGGTTTTGGGCCCCAAAGCGATTTCCATAGTTGTTGAATCCCAAGGTGCGCTTACGTGTTGGTCATCAGCACTCACAGTTTTGGCCGATTCTGGCCCGTTTCCTGGACTATTACTCACTGTTTTGGGGTCCCAGAGTTATTTACACGATTAACGAACCCTGGGGTGCGTTTACGTTTTGGTCATCAACACTCACGGTTTTGGCAGATTCTGAGCCGTTTCGTGTACTATTACTCACCATTTTTGGGCCCCAAACAAATTTCCATAGTTGTTGAACCCCAAGGCGCACTTACATATAGGTCATCAACACTCACGTTTTTGGCCGATTCTGGCACGTTTCGTG
>NW_021299105.1:16230-17148 GCF_002162155.2 Triticum dicoccoides
TGTCGGTCCTCAACACTCACAGATTTGGCCGATTCTGGCCCGTTTCGTGGACTATTACTCACTGTTTTGGGGTCCCGGAGTGATTTCCACGAATTACAAACCCTGGGGTGCGTTTACGTTTCGATCATCAACACTCGCGGTTTTTATCGATTCTGACCCGTTTTATGGACTATTACTCACCGTTTTGGGGCCCCAAAGAGATTTCCATAATTATTGAACCCCAATGTACGATTACGTGTCGGTCATCAACACTCACAGTTTTGGCCGATTCTGGCCCGTTTCATGGACTATTACTCACTGTTTTGGGGTCCCGGAGTGATTTCCGCGATTAACGAATCCCGGGGTGCGTTTACGTTTCGGTCATCAATACTCGCGGTTTTGGCAGATTCTGAGCCGTTTCGTGGCCTATTACTCACCATTTTTGGGCCCCAAACAAATTTCCATAGTTGTTGAACACCAAGGCGCGCTTACATATAGGTCATCAACACTCACAGATTTGGCTGATTATGGGCCGCTTCGTGGACTATTACTCACTGTTTTGGTGTCCCGGAGATGATTTCCACGATTAACGAACCCTGGTGTGCGTTCATGTTTTGGTCATCAACACTAGCGGGTTTGGCCGATTCTGACCCGTTTCGTGGACTATTACTCACCGTTTTTGGGCCCCAAATGAATTTCTATAGTTGTTGAACCCTAAGGCGCGCTTATGTGTTGGTCATCAACACACACAGATTTGGCCGATTCTGGCCCATTTCGTGGACTATTACTCACTATTTTGGGGTCCCGGAGAGGTTTCCACGATTAACGAACCCTGGGGTGCGTTTACGATTCGGTCATCAACACTCGCGGTTTTGGCCGATTCTGGCCCGTTTCACGGACTATTACTCACCGTTTTGGGGCCCCAAACCGGTTTCATAG
>NW_021299105.1:18034-18883 GCF_002162155.2 Triticum dicoccoides
CACGAATAACGAACCCTGGGGTGCGTTTACGTTTCGGTCATCAACACTCGCGGTTTTTATCGATTCTGACCCGTTTCGTGGACTATTACCCACCATTTTTGGGCCACAAACAAATTTCCATAGTTGTTGAAACCCAAGGCGCGCTTACGTGTAGGTCATCAACACTCACAGATTTGGCCGATTCTGGCCCATTTCGTGGACTATTACTCACTATTTTGGGGTCCTGGAGTGATTTCCACGATTAAAGAACCCTGGGGTGCGTTTACGTTTCGGTCATCAACACTCATAGTTTTGGCCGATTCTGCCCCGTTTCGTGGACTATTACTCACTGTTTTGGGGTCCCGGAGTGATTTCCACGATTAACGAACCCCGGGGTGCGTTTATGTTTTGGTCATCATCACTAGCGGTTTTGGCCGATTCTGACCCGTTTCGTGGACTATTACTCACCGTGTTTGGGCCCCAAACGAATTTCATAAGTTGTTGAACCGCAAGGCGCGCTTACGTGTTGGTCATCAACACTCACAGATTTGGCCGATTTTGGCCCATTTCGTGGACTATTACTCATTGTTTGGGGGTCCCGGAGTGATTTCCACGATTAACGAACCCTAGGGTACGTTTACGTTTCATTCATCAACACTCGCGGTTTTGGCAGATTCTGAGCCGTTTCGTGGACTATTACTCACCGTTTTGGGGCCCCAAAGTGATTTCCATAGTTCTTGAACCCCAAGGTGCGCTTACGTGTCGGTCATCAACACTCACAGATTTGGCCGATTCTGGCCCGTTTCGTGGACTATTACTAATTGTTTTGGGGTCCCGGAGTGATTTCCACGAATTACAAACCCTGGGGTG
>NW_021299105.1:20201-21710 GCF_002162155.2 Triticum dicoccoides
TGTTGGTCATCAACACTCACAGATTTGGCCGATTCTGGTCCGTTTCGTGGACTATTACTCACTGTTTTGGGGTCCCGGAGTGATTTCCACGAATTACAAACCCTGGGGTGCATTTACATTTCGATCATCAACACTCACAGATTTGGCCGATTCTGACCCGTTTCATGGACTATTACTCACCGTTTTTGGGCCCCAAACAAATTTCCATAGTTGTTGAACCCCAAGGCGCGCTTATGTGTCGGTCATCAACACTCACAGATTTGGCCGATTCTGGCCTGTTTTGTGGACTATTACCACTATTTTGGGGTCCCGGTGAGATTTCCACGAATAACGAACCCTGGGGTGCGTTTACGTTTCGGTCATCAACACTTGCGGTTTTTATCGATTCTGGCCCGTTTCGTGGACTATTACTCACCATTTTTGGGCCACAAACAAATTTCCATTGTTGTTGAACCCCAAGGCGCGCTTACGCGTAGGTCATCAACACTCACAGATTTGGCCGATTCTGGCTCGTTTCGTGGACTATTACTCACTTTTTTGGGGCCCCGGAGTGATTTCCACGATTAACGAACCCTGGGTTGCGTTTACGTTTCGGTCATCAACACTAACAGTTTTGGACGATTCTGCCTCGTTTCGTGGACTATTACTCACTGTTTTGGGGTCCCGGAGTGATTTCCACGATTAACGAACCCTGGGGTGTGTTTACGTTTTGGTCATCAACACTAGCGGTTTTTATCGATTCTGACCCGTTTCATGGACTATTACTCACCGTTTTTGGGCCCCAAAGCGATTTCCATAGTTGTTGAACCCCAAGGTGCGCTTACGTGTTGGTCATTAACGCTCACAGTTTTGGCCGATTCTGGCCTGTTTCATGGACTATTACTCACTGTTTTGGGGTCCCGGAGTGATTTCCACGATTAACGAACACTGGGGTGCGTTTACGTTTTGGTCATCAACACTAGCGGTTTTGGCCGATTCTGACCCGTTTCGTGGACTATTACTCACCGTTTTTGGGCCCCAAATGAATTTCATAAGTTGTTGAACCCCAAGGCGCGCTTACGTGTCTGTCATCAACATTCACAGATTTGGCCGATTTGGGCCCGTTTCATAGACTATTACTCACTGTTTTGGGGTCCCGATGAGATTTCCACAAATAACGAACCCTGGGGTACGTTTACGTTTCATTCATCAACACTCGCGGTTTTTATCGATTCTGACCCGTTTCGTGGACTATTACTCAGAATTTTTGAGCCCCAAACAAATTTTCATAGTTGTTGAACCCCAAGGCGCGCTTACGTGTAGGTCATCAACATTCACAGATTTGGCCGATTCTGGCCCGTTTCGTGGACTATTACTCACTGTTTTGGGGTCCCGGTGTGATTTCCACGATTAACGAACCCTGAGGTGCGTTTACGTTTCGGTCATCAACACTCGCGGTTTTTATCGATTCTGACCCGTTTCATGGACTATTACTCACCGTTTTGGGGCCCCAGAGCGATTTCCGTAGTT
>NW_021299105.1:23532-24275 GCF_002162155.2 Triticum dicoccoides
TGTGTTTACGTTTTGGTCATAAACACTCGCGGTTTTGGCAGATTCTGAGTCGTTTCATGGACTATTACTCACCGTTTTGGGGCCCCAAAGTGATTTCCATAGTTGTTGAACCCCAAGGTGCGCTTAGGTGTCGGTCATCAACACTCACAGATTTGACCGATTCTGGTCCGTTTTGTGGACTATTACTCACTGTTTTGGGGTCCCGGTGAGATTTCCACGAATAACGAACCCTGGGGTGCGTTTACGTTTCGGTCATCAACACTCGCGGTTTTACCGATTCTGACCCGTTTCGTGGACTATTACTCACCATTTTTGGGCCAGAAACAACTTTCCATAGTTGTTGAACCCCAAGGCGTGCTTACATGTAGGTCATCAACACTCATAGATTTGGCCGATTCTGGCCCGTTTCGTGGACTATTACTCACTATTTTGGGGTCCCGGAGTGATTTCCACGATTAACGAACCCTGGGGTGCGTTTATGTTTTGGTCATCAATACTCACAGTTTTGGCCGATTCTGCCCCGTTTCGTGGACTATTACTCACTGTTTTGGGGTCCCGGAGTGATTTCCACGATTAACGAACACTGGGGTGCGTTTACGTTTCGGTCATCAACACTCTCGGTTTTGGCCGATTCTGACTTGTTTCGTGGACTATTACTCACCGGTTTTGGGCCCCAAAGCGATTTCCATAGTTGTTGAACCTCAAGGTGCGCTTACGTGTCGGTCATCAACGCTCACAATTTT
>NW_021299105.1:24792-25860 GCF_002162155.2 Triticum dicoccoides
GATTCTAACCCGTTTCGTGGACTATTACTCACCATTTTTGGGCCCCAAACGAATTTCATAAGTTGTTGAACCCCAAGGCGCGCTTACATGTCGGTCATCAACACTAACAGATTTGGCCGATTCTGGCCCGTTTCGTGAACTATTACTCACTGTTTTGGGGTCCCGGTGAGATTTCCATGAATAATGAACCCTAGGGTGCGTTTATTTTTTGGTCATCAACACTCGCGGTTTTTATCGATTCTGACCCGTTTCATGGACTATTACTCACCGGTTTTGGTCCCCAAAGCGATTTCCATAGTTGTTGAACCCCAAGGTGCGCTTACGTGTCGGTCATCAACACTCACAGTTTTGGCCGATTCTGCCCCGTTTCGTGGACTATTACTCACTGTTTTGGGGTCCCGGAGTGATTTCCACGATTAATGAACCCTGGGGTGCGTTTACGTTTTGGTCATCAACATTAGCTGTTTTGGCTGATTCTGACCCGTTTCATCGACTATTTCTCACCGTTTTTGGGCCCCAAACGAATTTCCATAGTTGTTGAACCCCAAGGCGTGCTTATGTGTCGGTCATCAACACTCACAGATTTTGCCGATTCTGGCCCATTTCGTGGACTATTACTCACTGTTTTGGGGTCCCGAAGAGGTTTCCATGATTAACGAACCCTGGGGTGCATTTAAGATTCGGTCATCAACACTCGCGGTTTTCTGCCGATTCTGACCCGTTTCATGGACTATTACTCTCTGTTTTGGGGCCCCAAACCGGTTCCATAGTTGTTGAACCCCAAGGTGCGCTTACGTGTCGGTCATCAACACTCACAGTTTTTGCCGATTCTAGCCCGTTTCGTGGACTATTACTCACTGTTTTGGGGTCCCGGAGTGATCTCCACAATTAACGGACCCTGGGGTGCATTTACGTTTCGGTCATAAACACTCACGGTTTTGGCCGATTCTAACCCGTTTCGTGGACTATTACTCACCGGTTTTGGGCCCCAAAGCGATTTCCATAGTTGTTGAACCCCAAGGTGCGCTTACGTGTCGGTCATCAACACTCACAGTTTTGGCCGATTCT
>NW_021299105.1:26140-26825 GCF_002162155.2 Triticum dicoccoides
CTGGGGTGCATTTACGTTTCGATCATCAACACTCGAGGTTTTGGCCGATTCTGACCCGTTTCATGGACTACTACTCACCGTTTTTGGGCCCCAAACAAATTTCCATAGTTGTTGAACCACAAGGCGCGCCTATGTGTCGGTCATCAACACTCACAGATTTGGCCGATTCTGGTCCGTTTCGTGGACTATTACTTACTGTTTTGGGGTCCCGGTGAGATTTCCACGAATAACGAACCCTGGGGTGCGTTTACGTTTCGGTCATCAACACTCGCGGTTTTTACCGATTCCGACCCGTTTCGTGGACTATTAGTCACCATTTTTGGGCCACAAACAAATTTCCATAGTTGATGAACCCCAAGGCGCGCTTACGTGTAGGTCATCAACACTCATAGATTTGGCCGATTCTGGCCCGTTTCGTGGACTATTACTCACTATTTTGGGGTCCCGGAGTGATTTCCACGATTAACGAACCCTGGGGTCAGTTTATGTTTTGGTCATCAATACTCACAGTTTTGGCCGATTCTGCCCCGTTTCGTGGACTATTACTCATTGTTTTGGGGTCCCGGCGTGATTTCCACGATTAACGAACACTGGGGTGCGTTTACGTTTCGGTCATCAACACTCACCGGTTTTGGGCCCCAAAGCGATTTCCATAGTTGTTGAACCCCAAGGTGCGCTTATGTGT
>NW_021299105.1:26835-27519 GCF_002162155.2 Triticum dicoccoides
TCATCAACACTCACAGTTTTGGCCGATTCTGGCCCGTTTCCTGGACTATTACTCGTTGTTTTGGGGTCCCGGAGTGATTTCCACGATTAACGAATCCTGGGGTGCGTTTACGTTTTGGTCATCAACACTAGCGGTTTTGGCCGATTCTGACCTGTTTCGTAGAGTATTACTCGCCGTTTTTGGGCCCCAAACGAATTTCCATAGTTGTTGAACCCCAAGGCGCGCTTACGTGTCGATAATCAACACTCATAGATTTGGCCAATTCTGGCCCATTTCGTGCACTATTACTCACTGTTTTGGGGTCCCGGAGAGGTTCCCACGATTAACGAACCCTGGGGTGCGTTTACGATTCGGTCATCAACACTCGCAGTTTTCTGACGATTCTGACCCGTTTCATGGACTATTACTCACCGTTTTGGGGCCCCAAACCGGTTTCATAGTTGTTGAACCCCAAGGTGCGCTTACGTGTCGGTCATCAACACTCATAGTTTTGGCCGATTCTGGCCCGTTTCGTGGACTATTACTCACTGTTTGGGGTCCCGGTGAGATTTCCACGGATAACGAACCCTGGGGTGCCTTTACGTTTCGGTCATCAACACTCGCGGTTTTTATCGATTCTGACCCGTTTCGTGGACTATTACTCACCGGTTTTGGGCCCCAAAGCGATTTCCATATTTGTTGAAC
>NW_021299105.1:27627-28172 GCF_002162155.2 Triticum dicoccoides
ATTACTCACTGTTTTGGGGTCCCAGAGTGATTTCCACGAATTACAAACCCTGGGGTGCGTTTACGTTTCGGTCATCAACACTAGCGGTTTTGGCCGATTCTGACCCGTTTCGTGGACTACTACTCACCGTTTTGGGGCCCCAAACGAATTTCCATAGTTGTTGAACCCCAAGGCGTGCTTACGTGTCGGTCATCAACACTCACAGATTTGGCCGATTCTGGCCCATTTCGTGGACTATTACTCACTGTTTTGGGGTCCCGGAGAGGTTTCCACGATTAACGAACCCTGGGGTGCATTTACGATTCGGTCATCAACACTCGTGGTTTTTTGCCGATTCAGAACCGTTTCATGGACTATTACTCACCGTTTTGGGGCCCTAAGTGATTTCCATAGTTGTTGAACCTCAAGGTGCGCTTACGTGTCGGTCATCAACACTCACAGTTTTTGCCGATTCTAGCCCGTTTCGTGGACTATTACTCACTGTTTTGGGGTCCCGGAGTTATTTTCATGATTAACGAACCCTGGGGTGCTTTTACGTTTTGGTC
>NW_021299105.1:28335-29338 GCF_002162155.2 Triticum dicoccoides
GTCATCAACAATCACAGATTTGGCCGATTCTGGCCCGTTTCATGGACTATTACTCACTGTTTTGGGGTCCCGGTGAGATTTCCACGAATAATGAACCCTAGGGTGCGTTTATGTTTCGGTCATCAACACTCGCGGTTTTTATCGATTCTGACCCGTTTCATGGACTATTACTCACCGTTTTGGGGCCCCAAAGCGATTTCCGTAGTTGTTGAACCCCAAGGTGCGCTTACGTGTTGGTCATCAACGCTCACAATTTTGGCCAATTCTGGCCCGTTTCTTGGACTATGACTCACTGTTTTGGGGTCCCGGAGTGATTTGCACGATTAACGAACACTGGGGTGCGTTTACGTTTTGGTCATCAACACTAGCGGTTTTGGCCGATTCTAACCCGTTTCGTGGACTATTACTCACCGTTTTTGGGCCCCAAACGAATTTCATAAGTTGTTGAAACCCAAGGCGCGCTTACGTGTCGGTCATCAACACTCACAGATTTGGCCGATTCTGGCCCGTTTCGTGGACTATTACTCACTGTTTTGGGGTCCCGGTGAGATTTGCACGAATAATGAACCCTAGGGTGCGTTTATGTTTCGGTAATAAACACTCGCGGTTTTTATCGATTCTGACCCGTTTCGTGGACTATTACTCACCGGTTTTGGGCCCCAAAGCGACTTCCATATTTGTTGAACCCCAAGGTGCGTTTATGTTTCGGTCATCAACACTCGCGGTTTTTATCGATTCTGACCCGTTTTATGGACTATTACTCACTGTTTTGGGGTCCCGGAGTGATTTCCACGATTAACAAACCCTGGGGTGTGTTTACATTTCGATCATCAACACTCGAGGTTTTGGCCGATTCTGACCCGTTTCATGGACTACTACTCACCGTTTTTGGGCCCCAAACAAATTTCCATAGTTGTTGAACCACAAGGCGCGCTTATGTGTCGGTCATCAACACTCACAGATTTGGCCGATTCTGGTCCGTTTCGTGGACTATTACTCACTG
>NW_021299105.1:29626-30365 GCF_002162155.2 Triticum dicoccoides
TGAGATTTCCACGAATAACGAACCCTGGGGTGCGTTTACGTTTCGGTCATCAACACTTGCGGTTTTTACTGATTCCGACCCGTTTCGTGCACTATTACTCACCATTTTTGGGCCACAAACAAATTTCCATAGTTGTTGAACCCCAAGGCGCGCTTACGTGTAGGTCATCAACACTCATAGATTTGGCCGATTCTGGCCCGTTTCGTGGACTATTACTCACTATTTTGGGGTCCCGGAGTGATTTCCACGATTAACGAACCCTGGGGTCCGTTTATGTTTTGGTCATCAAGACTCACAGTTTTGGCCGATTCTGCCCCGTTTCGTGGACTATTACTCACTGTTTTGGGGTCCCGGGGTGATTTCCACGATTAACGAACACCGGGGTGCGTTTACGTTTCGGTCATCAACACTCACGGTTTTGGCCGATTCTGACCTGTTTCGTGGACTATTACTGACCGGTTTTGGGCCCCAAAGTGATTTCCATAGTTGTTGAACCTCAAGGTGCGCTTACGTGTCGGTCATCAACACTCACAGTTTTTGCCGATTCTGGCCCGTTTCGTGGACTATTACTCACTGTTTTGGGGTCCCGGAGAGGTTTCCATGATTAACAAACCCTGGGGTGCATTTACGATTCGGTCATCAACACTCGCGGTTTTTTTCCGATTCTGAACCATTTCATGGACTATTACTCACCGTTTTGGGGCCCTAAACCGGTTTCATAGTTGTTGAACCCCAAGGT
>NW_021299105.1:30671-31209 GCF_002162155.2 Triticum dicoccoides
CTGGCCCGTTTCGTGGACTATTACTCACTGTTTTAGGGTCCCGGAGTGATTTACACGATTAACGAACCCTGGGGTGTGTTTACGTTTCGGTCATCAACACTCGCCATTTTGGCAGATTCTGAGCCGTTTCGTGCACTATTACTCACCGTTTTGGGGCCCCAAAGTGATTTCCATAGTTGTTGAACCCCAAGGTGCGCTTACGTGTCGGTCATCAACAATCACAGATTTGGCCGATTCTGACCCATTTCGTGGACTATTACTCACTGTTTTGGGGTCCCGGAGTGATTTCCACGAATTACAAACCCTGGGGTGCGTTTACGTTTCGATCATCAACACTCGAGGTTTTGGCCGATTCTGACCCGTTTCATGGACTACTACTCACCTTTTTGGGCCCCAAACAAATTTCCATAGTTGTTGAACCACAAGGCGCGCTTATGTATCGGTCATCAACACTCACAGATTTGGCCGATTCTGCCCCGTTTCGTGGACTATTACTCACTGTTTTGGGATCCCGGAGTGATTTCCATGATTAACGAAC
>NW_021299105.1:31487-32728 GCF_002162155.2 Triticum dicoccoides
ATCAACACTCACAGTTTTTGCCGATTCTGGCCCGTTTCGTGGACTATTACTCACTGTTTTGGGGTCCCGGAGTTATTTTCATGATTAACGAACCCTGGGGTGCGTTTACGTTTTGGTCATGAACACTAGCGGTTTTGGCCTATTCTAACCCGTTTCGTGGACTATTACTCACCGTTTTTGGGCCCCAAACGAATTTCATAAGTTGTTGAACCCCAAGGCGCGCTTACGTGTCGGTCATCAACACTCACAGATTTAGCCGATTCTGGCCCGTTTCATGGACTATTACTCACTGTTTTGGGGTCCCGGTGAGATTTCCACGAATAATGAACCCTAGGGTGCGTTTATGTTTCGGTCATCAACACTCGCGGTTTTTATCGATTCTGACCCGTTTCATGGACTATTACTCACCATTTTGGGGCCCCAAAGCGATTTCCGTAGTTGTTGAACCCCAAGGTGCGCTTACGTGTTGGTCATCAACGCTCACAATTTTGGCCAATTCTGGCCCGTTTCTTGGACTATTACTCACTGTTTTGGGGTCCCGGAGTGATTTCCAAGATTACCGAACACTGGGGTGCGTTTATGTTTTGGTCATCAACACTAGCGGTTTTGGCCGATTCTAACCCGTTTCGTGGACTATTACTCACCGTTTTTGGGCCCCAAACGAATTTCATAAGTTGTTGAACCCCAAGGCGCGCTTACGTGTCGGTCATCAACACTCACAGATTTGGCCGATTCTGGCCCGTTTCGTGGACTATTACTCACTGTTTTGGGGTCCCGGTGAGATTTGCACGAATAATGAACCCTAGGGTGCGTTTATGTTTCGGTAATAAACACTCGTGGTTTTTATCGATTCTGACCCGTTTCGTGGACTATTACTCACCGGTTTAGGGCCCCAAAGCGACTTCCATATTTGTTGAACCCCAAGGTGCGTTTATGTTTCGGTCATCAACACTCGCGGTTTTTATCGATTCTGACCCGTTTTATGGACTATTACTCACTGTTTTGGGGTCCCGGAGTGATTTCCACGATTAACAAACCCTGGGGTGCGTTTACATTTCGATCATCAACACTCGAGGTTTTGGCCGATTCTGACCCGTTTCATGGACTACTACTCACCGTTTTTGGGCCCCAAACAAATTTCCATAGTTGTTGAACCACAAGGCGCGCTTATGTGTCGGTCATCAACACTCACAGATTTGGCCGATTCTGGTCCGTTTCGTGGACTATTACTCACTGTTTTG
>NW_021299105.1:33425-34200 GCF_002162155.2 Triticum dicoccoides
GGATTAACGAATCCCGGGGTGCGCTTACGTTTCGGTCATCTACACTCGCGGTTTTTATCGATTCTGACCCGTTTTATGGACTATTACTCACCGTTTTGGGGCCCCAAAGCGATTTCCATAGTTGTTGAACCCCAAGGTGCGATTACGTGTCGGTCATCAACACTCACAGATTTGGCCGATTCTGGGCCGTTTCATGGACTATTACTCACTGTTTTGGGGTCCCGGAGTGATTTCCACGATTAACGAATCCTGGGGTGCGTTTACGTTTCGGTCATCAACACTCGCGGTTTTGGCCCATTCTGACCCGTTTCGTGGACTATTACTCACCGTTTTTGGGCCTAAAGTGATTTCCATAGTTGTTGAACCCCAAGGTGCGCTTACGTGTCGGTCATCAACACTCACAGATTTGGCCGATTCTGGCCCGTTTCGTGGACTATTACTCACTATTTTGGGGTCCCGGAGATGATTTCCACGATTAACGAACCCTGGTGTGCGTTTATGTTTTGGCCATCAACACTAGCGGGTTTGGCCGATTCTGACCCGTTTCGTGGACTATTACTCACCGTTTTTGGGCCCCAAATGAATTTCTATAGTTGTTGAACCCTAAGGCGCGCTTACGTATAGGTCATCAACACTCACTGATTTGGCCGATTCTGGCCCATTTCGTGGACTATTACTCACTGTTTTGGGGTCCCGGAGAGGTTTCCACGATTAACGAACCCTGGGGTGCGTTTACGATTCGGTCATCAACACTCGCGGTTTTGGCCGATTCTGA
>NW_021299105.1:34739-35478 GCF_002162155.2 Triticum dicoccoides
GTTTTGGCAGATTCTGAGCCGTTTCGTGTACTATTACTCACCATTTTTGGGCCCCAAACAAATTTCCATAGTTGTTGAACCCCAAGGCGAGCTTACGTGTAGGTCATCAACACTCACAGTTTTGGCCGATTCTCGCCCGTTTCATGGACTATTACTCACTGTTTTGGGGTCCCGGAGTGATTTCCACGATTAACGAACCCTGGGTGCGTTTACGTTTCGGTAATCAACACTCGCGGTTTTTATCAATTCTGACCCGTTTTATGGACTATTACTCACCGTTTTGGGGGGCCCCAAAGAGATTTCCATAGTTGTTGAACCCCAAGGTGCGATTACGTGTCGGTCATCAACACTCACAGTTTTGGCCGATTCTGGCCCGTTTCATGGACTATTAATCACTGTTTTGGGGTCCTGGAGTGATTTCCACGATTAACGAATCCTAGGATGCGTTTACGTTTCGGTCATCAACACTCGCGGTTTTGGCCCATTCTGACCCGTTTCGTGGACTATTACTCACCGTTTTTGGGCCCTAAAGCGATTTCCATAGTTGTTGAACCCCAAGGTGCGCTTACGTGTCGGTCATCAACACTCACAGATTTGGCCGATTCTGGCCCGTTTCGTGGACTATTACTCACTGTTTTGGGGTCCCGGCGTGATTTCCATGATTAACGAACCCTGGGGTGCGTTTACCTTTTGGTCATCAACAATTACGGTTTTGGCCGATTCTGAGCCGTTTCGTGGA
>NW_021299105.1:35488-36154 GCF_002162155.2 Triticum dicoccoides
CTCACCGTTTTTGGGCCCTAAAGCGATTTCCATAGTTGTTGAATCCCAAGGTGCGCTTACGTGTTGGTCATCAGCACTCACAGATTTGGCCGATTCTGGCCCGTTTCGTGGACTATTACTCACTGTTTTGGGGTCTCGGAGATGATTTCCACGATTAACGAACCCTGGTGTGCGTTTATGTTTTGGTCATCAACACTAGCGGGTTTGGCCGATTCTGACCCGTTTCGTGGACTATTACTCACCGTTTTTTGCCACCAAATGAATTTCTATAGTTGTTGAACCCTAAGGCGCGCTTACGCATAGGTCATCAACACTCACACATTTGGCCGATTCTGGCCCATTTCATGGACTATTACTCACTGTTTTGGGGTCCTGGAGAGGTTTCCACGATTAACGAACCCTGGGGTGCGTTTACGATTCGGTCATCAACACTCGCGGTTTTGGCCGATTCTGACCCGTTTCACGGACTATTACTCACCGTTTTGGGGCCCCAAACCAGTTTCATAGTTGTTGAACCCCAAGGTGCGCATACGTGTCGGTCATCAACACTCACATTTTTGGCCGATTCTGGCCCGTTTCCTGGACTATTACTCACTGTTTTGGGGTCCCGGAGTGATTTACACGATTAACGAACCCTGGGGTGCGTTTACGTTTTGGTCATTAACA
>NW_021299105.1:38284-40112 GCF_002162155.2 Triticum dicoccoides
TGGACTATTACTCACTGTTTTGGGGTCCCGGAGTTATTTCCAGGATTAACGAATCCCGGGGTGCGCTTACGTTTCGGTCATCTACACTCGCGGTTTTTATCGATTCTGACCCATTTTATGGACTATTACTCACCGTTTTGGGGCCCCAAAGCGATTTCCATAGTTGTTGAACCCCAAGGTGTGATTACGTGTCGGTCATCAACACTCGCAGATTTGGCCGATTCTGGCCCGTTTCATGGACTATTACTCACTGTTTTGGGGTCCCGGAGTGATTTCCACGATTAACAAATCCTGGGGTGCGTTTATGTTTCGGTCATCAACACTCGCGGTTTTGGCCCATTCTGACCCGTTTCGTGGACTATTACTCACCGTTTTTGGGCCTAAAGCGATTTCCATAGTTGTTGAACCCCAAGGTGCGCTTATGTGTCGGTCATCAACACTCACAGATTTGGCCGATTCTGGCCCGTTTCGTGGACTATTACTCACTGTTTTGGGGTCCCGGAGATGATTTCCATGATTAACGAACCCTGGTGTGCGTTTATGTTTTGGTCATCAACACTAGCGGGTTTGGCCGATTCTGACCCGTTTCGTGGACTATTACTCACCGTTTTTGGGCCCCAAATGAATTTTTATAGTTGTTGAACCCTAAGGCGTGCTTACGCATAGGTCATCAACACTCACAGATTTGGCCGATTCTGGCCTATTTCATGCACTATTACTCACTGTTTTGGGGTCCCAGAGAGGTTTCCACGATTAACGAACCCTGGGGTGCCTTTACGATTCGGTCATCAACACTCGCGGTTTTGGCCGATTCTGACCCGTTTCATGGACTATTACTCACCATTTTGGGGCCCCAAACCGGTTTCATAGTTGTTGAACCCCAAGGTGCGCATACGTGTCGGTCATCAACACTCACATTTTTGGCTGATTCTGGCCCGTTTCCTGGACTATTACTCACTGTTTTGGGGTCCCGGAGTGATTTACACGATTAACGAACCCTGGGGTGCGTTTACGTTTTGGTCATTAACACTCGCGGTTTTGGCAGATTCTGAGCCGTTTCGTGTACTATTACTCACCATTTTTGGGCCCCAAACAAATTTCCATAGTTGTTGAACCCCAAGGCGCGCTTACGTGTAGGTCATCAACACTCACAGTTTTGGCCGATTCTCGCCCGTTTCGTGGACTATTACTCACTGTTTTGGGGTCCCGGAGTGATTTCCACGATTAATGAACCCTGGGGTGCGTTTACGTTTCGGTCATCAACACTCGCGGTTTTATCGATTCTTACCCGTTTTATGGACTATTACTCAGCGTTTTGGGGCCCCAAAGAGATTTCCATAGTTGTTGAACCCCAAGGTGCGATTACGTGTCGGTCATCAACACTCACAGTTTTGGCCGATTCTGGCCCGTTTCATGGACTATTACTCACTGTTTTGGGGTCCCGGAGTGATTTCCACGATTAACGAATCCTGGAGTGCGTTTACGTTTCGGTCATCAACACTCGCGGTTTTGGCCCATTCTGACCCGTTTCGTGGACTATTACTCACCGTTTTTGGGCCTAAAGCGATTTCCATAGTTGTTGAACCCCAAGGTGCGCTTACGTGTCGGTCATCAACACTCACAGATTTGGCCGATTCTGGCCCGTTTCGTGGACTATTACTCACTGTTTTGGGGTCCCGGAGATGATTTCCACGATTAACGAACCCTGGTGTGCGTTTATGTTTTGGTCATCAACACTAGCGGGTTTGGCCGATTCTGACCCGTTTCGTGGACTATTACTCACCGTTTTTGGGCCCCAAATGAATTTCTATAGTTGTTGAACCCTAAG
>NW_021299106.1:0-1948 GCF_002162155.2 Triticum dicoccoides
GAATTCAAGTAGCTCTTAGGATATCTTTCGACAGATGTATGATATGAAATTGGGGTTCGACGTCTAGTGGTCCGCCTATTCACGGTTGGTTTTACAGTGGTCTCGTTGTGTCTTAAAGAGTCATTGGCTATGCCGACTCGGGGACGCTTCGTATGTCATGTGCACTGCCTTGTACATGATGGTGCTGTACGATCGAGCCCGTGTAGGCCCCACCATGAAAACTTCGGACGAAATCTCTATCATATGTTTGTTCCGGCTTATTCCGCAAGCCAATCCTTTGTTTTTGTTTTGAGTTGTGGTATTCGAGTTGCTTCGAAGTCAAATGTTGATTCCATACCTTCCCCAAATGGTGCTCTCATACTCCGAGGTGAATACCAATCCTTCATGATCATCGAGATTGCCATGTCAATCCTTTTTAACCGGTGTACTTCTCTTCAAGAGGATCCGATCATTGCAACATCCGCAAGATCAAGTATCAGTTTTCTCAATGTTGTTTGTTTCATCCATCTCCAAATTGTCTTTGTTTTTCCCGCCCTCCTTCCCTTGTTTTTTTTTCTCCGAAGACTCATATATCTCAATCAAGTATCATTTTATCGATGGGGAGTCTCTTCTTTCTTTCCTTTCAATGTTCTTACCCGGTGATTCTCATGAAGATTCTAACGGAGTTTCAAGTTCGTCACTTTTCACTCGTTTTCTTCTCCGGTGGATTCAATTCAAGTTTTTGATGCTTCTTTACCCTTTTTCCTCATTTCTATGCCTTTTCGTGCCGGTGGACCTCTTAATCGTCCATTTCTCGCTATTCAATGATTCCGGAGTGCTAAAGATATCTTAGAAAGATCTTCTTGTCATTCAAGATCCGTTCAACCTATTTCGAGATTGGTATCTCATTCAAGCCATTTAATTCAACCGGTGCAATCTATCTTTTAAATCATTCAACGATGTTACTTTTGAGTGAGCCCTAACCCACAGGTCTTTTCCCAGGATCTTTCCTGACTCTTCTTATTTTCCCGGAGCTATCCTCAAATTTATTTTCGAAGTTTGACGTAAGAATGATTTTTCATCAGTCAAATGCCTTTCTCCAAGATCTTTCTTTTCTTTTCATCGTTGGTTCAACCTTTCTAATTTTCATCCCGGAGTATCTCTACAATTTGGTGGTATTTCTCGTCGGCATTCTCAGTTTGGAAGACCGAAGAAGATTCTTCTTTCAACCTTGCTCCATTCTCTTCAAGATTCATCATTCGAGATTGTTGCCATCCTCTCATAATTGTTTCGGTTGTGAGAATTTATTTTCACCCATCCGGAGTAATTCAAGAGTCTTCTTAGTTTGATTATCCAAAGTCCATCATTTCAGGGGTTTTTTCATTCCCAGCTTTCAGCTCTCTTTCTCTAAATTTTACCGGTGCATCGATCAAATATCCTCTAATCAGTGTATGATCTCTTCGTTCTCTCATATATAATTTCTCTCAAGCATCTTCATTCATTTGCCAATTTTTCCAGTGTTTCTTTATCTTCTCTTCATTCATTTTCAATTCTTACGGTGGTTCGTTCAAGAGTTCCTCTTCCTTCATTTATCATATCAATTCATTCATTGTTTCAATCCTACCGGCGGTTCATTGAAGACCTTCCCAAGTTTCTGCTATATCTCTCTTAATCCTTGCTACGAGAATAAGTAGTGTGCCAAATCATGTTTTAAAACTTGCATTCGTCCGGATTCTCTGAGTTCTCTCCGTTGTCCTTTCTGAGCCCAACCACACTTGCACGCGCCCGCAGCATGTCCGAAATATTATTTTATTAGTGGCCAGAGAATGTTTTCGGAAAGGGATGAACGTTGGCGTGCGGTCTTATATTAGTGTAGGTAGGCCGCCTACCAAGTTTCATCGCATTCGGAGTTCGTTTGACGCCCCAACGATTAACTATAGCGGCATTATAGCCGGTCTAACGTCGGACG
>NW_021299107.1:0-879 GCF_002162155.2 Triticum dicoccoides
TGGGAGCGAGAAGATCGTCTTCGACTGGAGTACCCCGCTTTCTTTCCGTCGACCCCTGAATCTCGAGACGAGATTCTTTCAAGTGGGGGCGAGTTGTCACATCCCTAGTCTGGTATGACCTAGGCTAGCTAGCCATTTGTGCATCATATTTAAATTTCATTTAAATTTGAAATGAGGATTGGAGGAACCCTCAGAATCATTTTTGAAAATGACCCAAATAAAAATTTCTCCAAAAAGGGTCCAAGAAAATGCTCATGATGCCCTCTAAAAATATTGGACAGAGATAAAAATCAAAACAATATTTTTAGGAGTTCATGGACATTTTATTTTGGCTATTTGGATTAATTCGATAAATATTTGCATTGGGAATATATTTCTATATATATGAATTATGGCCCAAAAATTATGCCATTCATAAAAGAGCTCTGGGATAATACATCCAGCTCCTGCAAAAATTGGCATAAAAATATTAAATGATTTAATATATTTATTAAATCAAACAAATGTCAGAAAAAAAAATAGAAAACAGAAATAAAAGGAAGGAGGACTTACCTGGGCCTCCCCTCCCCTGCGCAGCCCAGCAGCAGCAGGCCGGCCAGCCAGGAGGCGGCCCAGCCCGCCTGGCCCCCCTCCCCTGTCGCCTACCTCCTCTGCCAGGAGGACGGGCGTGTGCCCGACGCTCGCCGGCACGCGCGTGCGCCACCTCCCCCCCTGCTAGCCACCTCCTGCTTCCTTCTCTCGCCTCGATGCCCCGGACGTCGCCACGCAGCTGCCCGCACCGCTCTCACTCTCCCTCGCCCTCCTCCTCTCCCCCCTGCTCTCTCTCCCTCTCACCCGAAGCACCACCGCCGCCGCCGTTCGCCATAGCCATCACCACCG
>NW_021299108.1:0-981 GCF_002162155.2 Triticum dicoccoides
ACCGTCCGGCATGCCTACGATGAGATTACTCACGGACGTTGGAGAGCATCATGGAATTGGCGATGGAGGATGGTTGATGATGACGACGGCGTCAATTTCCCCTCTCCGGAGCCCAGAACAGACTCCAGATCTGCCCTCCCGAGGAAGAACATGAGGTGGCGGCGGCTCCATATCGTGAAACGCGATGAACTCTTCTCTCTGATTTTTTTCTGGACGAAAGAGACTATATTGTTGGAGTTGAGGTCGGCGGAGCCATGAGGGGCCCACGAGCCTACCAGGCGCGCCCTTGGGGGGCGCCTACAGGGCTCGTGACCCCGTGGCAGCGTATCTTCATGTGATTCTTGCACCAGTATTTTTTATAGATTCCATAAAAAATCCTCGTAAGTTTCCAGGTCATTCCGAGAGCTTTTATTTCTGCATAAAAACAACACCATGGCAGTTCTGCTGAAAACAGCATTAGTACGAGTTAGTTTCATTCAAATCATGCAAATTAGAGTCCAAAACAAGGGCAAATGAGTTTGGAAAAGTAGATACGATGGAGACGTATCAACTCCTCCAAGCTTAAAGCCTTGCTTGTCCTCAAGCAATTCAGTTGACAAACTGAAATAGACAAAGAAAAACTTTTACGAACTCTGTTTGATCTTGCGGTTGTAATTATGTCTAACTCATATTCAGGTTTTCAACAAAGATCATAGGCTAACCACATTTGCAATAACATTTAGGTCTCATAATGCACTCATATCAATGGCATAATCAACTAGCGAGCAATAATGATAAGTTTCAAATCAACACTTCAATCAAAACAATCATGATACAATATGGATCGATGGTATCTCGCTAGCCCTTTCTAAGACCACAAAACATAAATGCAGAGCACCTTCGAAGAACAAGGGCTGACTGGAAATTGTAATTCATGGCAAAGAAGATCCAGTCACAGTCATACTCAATATCAATTAATAACAAAGCATACAAATGACGGAG
>NW_021299109.1:0-1019 GCF_002162155.2 Triticum dicoccoides
TGGTGCAAAGTGATCCACCTCTGAATATACTCTCTGAGAGTCTCATTAGTTTTCTGCACGCAGACTTGCAACTCTGTCAATCCAGCTGGTCGCTTGCAAGTTCCTTCAAACGTCCTGACGAACACTCGGGACAGATCTTCCCAAGTGTAAATGCTGCTAGGAGGTAATTGAGTCAACCATGCCCTGGCAGAACCTTCCAACATGAGGGGCAAATGCTTCATGGCCACCTCGTCGTTCCCACCACCAATCTGAACTGCCACTCGGTAGTCTTCAAGCCAAGTTTCAGGCTTAGACTCACCAGTGAACTTGCTGACTCCTGTTGCCAACCTGAAATTGGGAGGGATAACTGCGGCTCTGATAGCTCTGCTGAAACATTCAGGACCAGAAACATGCACTCGACTGCTTGTGGGTACATCTCTGTCGAGTCCACCTCGATGGGCTCCGTTCCGGTCAACCAACCCTTGCACGATAATGGATCGCGCGTCGAAGCCTGGTTCTCTGGGGTCAACTGGAACCCTACGCCCTGTACTGTACTGACGCCTATCATCTGGCTGCCGAGGAGCGTAAGACCCACCCCTCGGAGGGGAATAGGGCACTCGACGCCTATCATCTCGGTCGAGTCTGTCGCCATATTGATCTCGCCGATTCTCGCGCCCTTCACGCCGCGGAGGCGATCTGGGGCTGTGAGCCGACTGAACCGTATTCACAGTGACGGATCGACTGTGAATTCTGTTGCGCGACTGAGACACGGCTGAATTCTGATCTCCTGCTGCCCGGAGCAGATCCCTGATCTGCAGCAAACCTCTGCCAGCTTCCGACTGCGAAGGCTGGATGGACTCTGCTATACGGGTCGCAGCTGCTAAATTCTGAATTGGGGTTCGATATACCTGAGTTGGCGGGAAGAGTTGACGTCGACTGGTGTCGGGAACTCGTTGCCGCGCGCGCTCGTCGAGTGCTCGCTGAAGATTCTCCAGTCGAGTGCGCTCGGCCAAATTGGCCAGACGCGCCTCCTCCAAGGC
>NW_021299110.1:0-1315 GCF_002162155.2 Triticum dicoccoides
AGCCTAAGTGTTCCGGAGCAGTAGCAAGCTACCATGGCTCGGTGGAAACACTAGGAGACATTTCCCGGTAAGAGAGGCTACTAAAGATAAACAACTAGATAGTCAGATCCCTCACATACCAAGCATTTCAATAACATACACACAATATGCTCGATATGTGCAATACAACATGGCATCACAAAATGACTCTACGACTCAGTATTTGATTAGGCTCCGAGGAGCGAGATATTACAAACATGGGTCTCATGACCCAACAATCAGAGCATACAAGTCAAAGCACATGCGGAAGCTTAACATGTCTGAGTACAGACAACTATAAAAGAGAAAGGCTCAGAAGCCTGACTATCTACCAGATCCCGCCGAGGGCTCAAGATCGTAGCTGAGGTAACAAGCTAAACGTCAAAGTCCACGTGGAACTACTAGTGAGACTGAAGTCTCTCTGCAAAAACATAAAATAGGCAAACGTGAGTACAAATGTACCCAGCAAGACTTACATCAGATCTATCTACATATGCATCATTATCAACAAAGGGGTGGAGGGGTTGACTGCAGCAAGCCAGCTTTGACTCGGTGGCTATCCTGAACTATGACCGCAAGTAACTCTTTTGAGGTGGCGCACACGAGTCCACAAATTCACCAACCAATAC
The DNA here is from genome assembly GCF_002162155.2 of Triticum dicoccoides. NCBI lineage: Eukaryota > Viridiplantae > Streptophyta > Magnoliopsida > Poales > Poaceae > Triticum > Triticum dicoccoides. The sequence continues at coordinate 648 of NW_021299110.1, forward strand.
ACCACTATGGATCCGCTCCCGTCTCCCTACGAGAACGCCATCCATAGCACTCACGCTTATCTTGCGTATTTTAGAGTATCCACTTTCACTTGTCTATGAACTATGCAAGGGGTCCAAGTTTCCATATCCGAGGAATCCGGCTATTCGAATAGATAATGATAACCCTGCAGGGGTGTACTTCTTCACACACGCTCTCGCCACTTATCGCCCTGTACACGTCATGTACCTCGGCAACCTTCAAGCGGAAGCCGGGCGAGGGAGTCGGCCACGACCTGACTAACCGAACAAGTCTCTAGTCCAGGTTTATCGCCTATTCGGGTTCCATCCGCAAGGAGATCCGGCCGGGGTGTCGCTTACGGCCCCAAATGATGTGTGCAGGGTTCCCAAGCCCACCAACCGGGTGCCACTTGGTACACCGGGCCACTGTGCCTAGTCTGTCCCAAGCCCACCTGTACCGGGTGCCACTTGGTAGACTACTAACACTACCTACAAACACCAGAAACTAGTTGCAACTCCTGGACAGAGATCATGTTGATTAATAAGTCGAGAGGGGCACTTAAGCATTCCAATGTGTGGTAGTAGCTGGTCATGGATCACAAACACAGAACTCAGTTCCTGAGGACGGCTGCAATGAGACAACCCACCATGTACTCCTACATGGCCTCTCA
>NW_021299111.1:0-975 GCF_002162155.2 Triticum dicoccoides
AGGTGCACGAGGTAGGAAACCATACACAACTTCAAAAGGGCACATCTTAGTAGTAGAATGCAATGAACGATTATAAGCAAATTCAATATGAGGCAAGCATTCCTCCCACATTTTCTTATTATTCTTCAAAACAGCCCTAAGCATAGTAGACAACGTTCTATTGACTACTTCAGTTTGTCCATCAGTTTGGGGGTGACAAGTAGTACTAAAAAGCAGTTTAGTCCCCAACTTAGCCCATAAACATCTCCAAAAGTGGCTAAGAAATTTAGTATCACGATCTGAAACAATAGTATTTGGCACACCATGCAAGCGAATAATTTCACGAAAGAACAAATCAGCAACATTAACAGCATCATCGCTTTTATGACATGGTATAAAGTGTGCCATTTTCGAGAATCTATCCACGACAACAAATATGCTATCCCTCCCCTTCTTTGTTCGAGGTAAACCTAAAACAAATACCATAGATATATACTCCCAAGGAACACTAGGTACAGGCAAAGGCATATATAAACCATGAGGATTGAGGCGTGACTTAGTTTTTTGACATGTAGTGCAGCGAGCAATAAAATGCTCAACATCCCGTCTCATCTTTGGCCAAAAGAAATGTGTAGCAAGTACGTCCTCCGTCTTCTTCACGCCAAAGTGTCCCATTAATCCTCCTCCATGCGCCTCCTGCAACAACAAAAGACGAACGGAGCTAGCTGGAATGCATAGCTTGTTAGCACGAAACACAAATCCATCGTTAACAACAAACTTGTTCCACATTCTTCCTTCTTTACAATTATGCATTACATCTTTAAAATCAGCATCATGCACATATTGATCTTTGATGGTCTCCAAACCAAATATTTTGAAGTCAAGTTGTGAAAGCATAGTATAGCGACGAGACAAAGCATCAGCAATAACATTTTCTTTTCCCTTCTTGTGTTTAATGACATAAGGGAAAGTCTCAATGAATTCAACCCATTTAGC
>NW_021299112.1:0-576 GCF_002162155.2 Triticum dicoccoides
CCAAACAAGAACCAATAATATAGTAAGAAGAGGCAGGGGAAGTATGCCAACAAATAGAGGAGTGAAACCTCCAACTGAGAAGAACCGGCATAACCTCCAACATCGAAAACATCATAGAAGATGCGAGTGAACCCCGTTTTCGATGAACTCGAGCTTGTCACCAAGATGACCATAAGCTCCAAAACTCACAATTAGAAGAACCAAAGAAGAACCAATAATATAGTAAGAAGAGGTAGGCGAGGTATGCCAAGAAATAGAGGAGTGAAACCTCCAACTGAGAAGAATCGGCATAACCTCCAACATCAAAAACATCATAGAAGATGCGAGTGAACTCCGTTTCGATGAACTCGAGCTTGTCGCCAAGACGACCATAAGCTCCAAAACTCACAAAGAGAAGAACCAAACAAGGGCCGATAATATAGTAAGAAGAGGAAGGGGAGGTATGCCAACAAATAGAGGAGTGAAACCTCCAACTGAGAAGAACCAACATAACCTCCAACATCGAAAACATCATAGAAGATGCGAGTGAACTCCGTTTTCGATGAACTCGAGCTTTTCACCAAGATGACCATAAGC
>NW_021299113.1:0-1919 GCF_002162155.2 Triticum dicoccoides
GGGGGGGGGGGTTCTCTTTTTATCTTCCTTTTTTTGTTATTTTGTTTTTCTTATCTTTATATTACTGTTTCAATTTTAGTTTCACCTTATCTTAGTTTTATAAACTATAAAAGTAGTCCCTACTTTAGTGTTAATAAATAGGCTACTGCCACATAAGTTTGGGCAACTAATTAACATAGTTTAATATTTTATTTATTGCAAAGGAGATTCAACTAATTGTTTTTACTTCCTTTTAAAACATTTTAAAATATTTTACACCTTTATAAAAGTGTGGCTCCTTCACCAAAATTACCTATGCAATATTTGGTTCACTCCGAACATTTTAAATTTCTTTTTTTTTATTTGAAAGCTTTTATGGTTTGCTTGATTTTGAATTTGAATCTGAATCGGTTACGAACTAACGTGAGATTAGCAACAGTAACGGAGGTGACGTGGCATCGTTAACGTGGGATTACTGTAGCTTAATTATCCGGGCGTCACAATTCTCCTCCACTACAAGAAATCTCGTCCCGAGATTTAAGAGGGGGACTAAGGGGGAAAGTTTGGTAACGAATCTAGCGGGTCTTCTCATCCTGGCTTGCTCTTCTCGAAGAGGTTGATCCCTTTCGTTGATATCTTCATTTCTCTGTTTCAAGCCACCATGATCAAGTTGTCATCCTTTCTTCACGAACTTTCACCGTACTTACGAAAGAATAAAGGGGCTGGGAGAACAGACCTCTACAAGGTTGACTAACTTGTTGATAACATCGGGGACGGTGGGGGAAGTAACTCTCGAATTAAAAACCCTTAGACATTATTGAGAACAAAGTGAGGAGGTATCCTGAGAAGTTTCGAGCAGATAGACAATCGGTCGTTGCCTGAAACAGGGTGTGAAAGGGGTTCAGTGCAATGGGAATAAGTATTGCGCCTGATACCATAATATATCACTAGGCAGGTGGCCCGTGAATTACATACAAAGTCAAGCGCGAGGAATAACTTTGACAATGGGTTGTACAAGAGAGTCAGGTTTTGATCCTGTGGAACTGTGGGTTATGGGCCCACCATCTGGTTGAAAGTAGGAAGGGGGCCGACATTTTGCACGGTCATGATAGTAAGGCGTGTCAAAGGGTAGCCTGTCAGATATGTCGGCAACAACATCGATACCAAGGGCGAGGGACGAAGAGAACCATTTCCTGCTCGTTGAACGAGGCGGACCAATAGGCAAAGTTCTCGTCCATCGGTGGCTACCGGAATGTCATCGACAATAGTAACAGGGTTACACCAGACAAGATGGTACACCGAGGTGTTTACTTGAGCAGGGATATTACTGCTTATATTATATAGATCACAAGAAGGTTTAAACAAACCAATGGAAAGGAAAAGTGATTATTATGTTTAAACAGAACAATGGAAAGGAAAATGTGTTTAAACACATCTTTCAGGGGTAAATCCTTCCCAAGGACAAGCAGAGCATGATATCCATGATAGGATATAACGTAGAAAACCCTTTAGGAAAGGGGAGAGAAATATCATAACATTACCCATACAATGGTGTTAGGATAAATGATAAACAAAATTTAGCATCGTGCTTCAAATGTTCCTGTTGAAAATCGGAGTACCATTGACATGCTTCGAGATAGCCTTGACATGGTCTTCGTGTGAAGATCAGACTTTGGAAACACGAAGGATCCATCAGGAATATCTTGTAGAATAAGTCTTACAATTTCCTCATGGATGAATGGATAGCCTTGCTGAAAAGGAATCTATAATGATAGGTCCTCCAGCCGGGGGGGGGGGGGTGCTAGGCATGACATCATGTTACCGGGTCATCAAAGGATCAACGTCATAACTCTTGGAAAATTGTCCCAACCATCATATCTGACCGAGATTCAGATCCGATTGGTGTCAGGATACCTGAGACTCAGGATGTCCGAGAAGAA
>NW_021299113.1:1929-3217 GCF_002162155.2 Triticum dicoccoides
GGCATGACATCATGTTACCGGGTCATCAAAGGATCAACGTCATAACTCTTGGAAAGTTGTCCCAACCATCATATCTGACCGAGATTCAGATCCGATTGGTGTCAGGATACCTGAGACTCAGGATGTCCGAGAAGAAAAGGCGCAACACAAATCGTTGCAATGCCATTGCAAGCTTCTCAGGAAATGAACTATGGGAGCGGGTTTCTGAAGCAATAGTTCACCATTAAACCAAGGAGAGGACAAGGAGGTGTCTGGTGAACTCAACGGCAATTCACCGAGATTCCCAAAAGATGGATTTCCACCATTAAGTGAACAAGGAGATAACATTTGTCAGATCAAATGATGTAAGGAAGTATGCTCGAGGAAAACATGCACAATTAAACATTGGTTGAAGGGTGCGCCCGAAGTACGGGTTGGGTTGCACGACCAATGTTAGAATGGTGATTCAATTAGCGAAGGACTTAGAATGAACTATCGCCCATTCACTTCAAAGCAATAGGGTTGCTAGAAGTTTTGAATTCACACGTCATAGCTCCATTGTCGGTATTCCGGTTGAAAACAATACGGGGACCAAGGAATGAACGAAGATGGCAAGAAGTATTAAGATATCAAGAATTATTAAGAGGTGGTGAAATTCTCACCACATTCTTGACAAAAAGTGATGGTAATACTTCCGAGGTAAGGAAGATCAACTGCTGGGTAGCAGTGATCTCAAGGTTTACACAAAACGCGAACAAGTTGTGTTGAACGGAAGGCAATAAAGTGGTCGATGAGAACAGGAATCGTCAAGGGGCAAGGATGGTATTACCCATCATGAATTCAATTGAATTCCTGGAAGAGCTCATAAGGTTGATGATGATCACGACACAATTGTCGAGAGATTTCATGCAGATGTAGTCAATCAGCGACGACATCAAGTCAAAGGAATGATGAAGCAAGAGGTTATTGGAACCACAGTTACGACACAAACTCGAACTCAAGCTTGTTGTTTAAGGTGAAAGGGTATGACGAGGAAAAATCGACGTAAGGTTAGTTCATCGTCGAAAATTGGTGCTCCGAGAATAAGGACCAGGTAGCACCGTTAGAATCGTCACGACAATGATATAGCCAAACAGGCTAGGAATGGCGTGATCGGGTACAAACTCGTACTTATAGAAGCTTACTGAAGAGTTGTTGAACCGTAGAGCGGACTCGGTTCAGTTATCGGTGTCTTTGAGTGTTCAATAACTCCGAGCCCATGAAAAATTGTAATCGGTGAGTATGTAGTACTTGATGAAGAACTCATAAG
>NW_021299114.1:0-943 GCF_002162155.2 Triticum dicoccoides
GCAAGACGGAGGCTGCCAGAAGCGTAGTCTTCGATAGGACTAGCTATCCCCCTCTTATTCTGGCATTCTGCAGTTCAGTCCACTGATATGGCCTCCTTACACATATACCCATGCATATGTAGTGTAGCTCCTTGCTTGCGAGTACTTTGGATGAGTACTCACGGTTGCTTTCTCCCCCCTTTTTCCCCCTTTCCTTTCTTTCTGGTTGTCGCAACCAGATGCTGGAGCCCAGGAGCCAGACGCCACCGTCGATGACGACTACTACACTAGAGGTGCCTACTACTACGTGCAGGCTGCTGACGACGACCAGGAGTAGTTTAGGAGGATCCCAGGCAGGAGGCCTGCGCCTCTTTCGATCTGTATCCCAGTTTGTGCTAGCCTTCTTAAGGCAAACTTGTTTAACTTATGTCTGTACTCAGATATTGTTGCTTCCGCTGACTCGTCTATGATCGAGCACTTGTATTCGTGCCCTCGAGGCCCCTGGCTTGTATTATGATGCTTGTATGACTTATTTATGTTTTTAGAGTTGTGTTGTGATATCTTCCCGTGAGTCCCTGATCTTGATCGTACATGTTTGCGTGCATGATTAGTGTACAATTGAATCGGGGGCGTCACAAGTTGGTATCAGAGCCGACTGCCTGTAGGAATTCCCCTTCCACACTCCTTGGCCGAAGTCGAGTCTAGACATTGCAAAACTTTTACTAACATGGCTGTGCGGGCCATGGGCCCACGTCGCCATTGGGTGGTATTAGGATCTTTTACTCCTCGATCTTTACTCCGGGATTCTGAACTCTCTTCTATTCGGGTTAAACAATTTTTACTCAAATCTAACTTTAGGTTCTCGAAAATACTTTCTCCCGGAGAGCCCCTTCAGTCCAGATGATCGCCGGCTGCACCAGAAGATTTCGGAGATACTCTCCGATTTTCTCTCGAGACCTTATGC
>NW_021299115.1:0-929 GCF_002162155.2 Triticum dicoccoides
GTGTAGTTCATTTGCTAGAGCTTTGCCAATGTCAAGTATTTTTTCCTTAGACCATGAGATTGTGCAACTCCCGGATACCGTAGGAATGCTTTGGGTGTACCAAACGTCACAACGTAACTGGGTGGCTATAAAGGTGCATTACAGGTATCTCCGAAAGTGTCTGTTGGGTTGGCACGAATCGAGACTGGGATTTGTCACTCCGTGTAAACGGAGAGGTATCTCTGGGCCCACTCGGTAGGACATCATCATATGCGCAATGTGACCAAGGAGTTGATCACGGGATGATGTGTTACGGAACGAGTAAAGTGACTTGCCGGTAACGAGATTGAACAAGGTATTGGATACCGACGATCGAATCTCGGGCAAGTAACATACCGATAGACAAAGGGAATTGAATACGGGATCGATTGAGTCCTTGACATCGTGGTTCATCCGATGAGATCATCGTGGAACATGTGGGAGCCAACATGTCTATCCAGATCCCGCTGTTGGTTATTGACCGGAGAATGTCTCGGTCATGTCTGCATGTCTCCCGAACCCGTAGGGTCTACACACTTAAGGTTCGATGACGCTAGGGTTATAAAGGAAGCTTGTATGTGGTTACCGAATGTTGTTCGGAGTCCCGGATGAGATCCCGGACGTCACGAGGAGTTCCGGAATGGTCCGGAGGTAAAGATTTATATATAGGAAGTCCTGTTTCGGCCATCGGGACAAGTTTCGGGGTCATCGGTATTGTACCGGGACCACCGGAAGGGTCCCGGGGGCCCACCGGGTGGGGCCACCTGCCCCGGGGGGCCACATGGGCTGTAGGGGGTGCGCCTTGGCCTACATGGGCCAAGGGCACCAGCCCCAAGAGGCCCATGTGCCTGGGGAAACCCTAAAGGAAGAGTCCCAGCAGGGGAAGGCACCTCCTAGGTGCCTTGGGGGGG
>NW_021299116.1:0-1997 GCF_002162155.2 Triticum dicoccoides
AAATGTGGACACCTTTCTTGACGAAGAAGGGATCTCACATGAGTTCTCGGCTACGTACACACATCAACAAAATGGAGTTGTTGAGAGGAAGAACCGGACGCTCATCGAAATGGCGAGAACGATGCTTGATGAGTACAAGACACCGAAGCACTTTTGGGCAGAAGCGGTTGAGACAGCTTGTCATGCAACAAATCGCTTGTATCTTCCCAAGCTACTCGGCAAGACGGCATACGAGCTCCTCACCGGTAACAAACCCCAAGTTGGATACTTTCGAGTATTCGGCTCAAAGTGCTACATTCTTGATAAGCGTCATCGTTCTAAATTTGCTCCTAAGTCTCATGAAAGTTTCCTACTAGGTTATGGCTCAAACTCTCACACTTACCGTGTCTACAAAAATTTCACCCGAAAGGTTGAAGAGATGGTAGATGTGAAGTTTGATGAATCTAACAGCTCGCAAGTAGAGCAATTGCCAATTGATGTAGGAGACAAAGAACCTTTGGAAGCAATCCAAGACTTGTCTATTGGGAAGGTCCGTCCAACGGAGGTGAAGGAGAGTACCTCGTCCGTCCAAGTGGAAGCTTCTACTTCACGACAAGGTGAACCAAGACTTGATATGGAAGCATCCACAAGTGGGACACACCAAGATGAAGAAAACGAGGAAGTGCATCAAGATGAACATCAACAACCTCCTTCTCCACCACGACAAGAGAACGACAACGCCAACAATGAAGAAGGTCAAGAAGAAGAACACGATGAAGAAGAAGTTCAACCAAGAACCAAGCAAAAGCTTTCACGAGTTCGAGCAAGAATTGCTAAAGACCATCCCATCGAGCAAATCTACAATGATATTCAAACCGGGAGAATCACTCGCTCTAAAACTCGTTTAGCTAACTTTTGTGAAAACTATTCTTTCATCTCTAGCATTGAACCTATGAAGGTTGAAGAAGCATTGGAAGATCCGGATTGGATAAATGCTATGCATGAAGAACTACACAACTTTGAGAGGAACCAAGTTTGGACATTGGTTGAGAAGCCCGACAACAACCACAACATCATCGGTACCAAATGGGTGTTTCGCAACAAGCAAGATGAAGATGGACAAGTAGTTCGCAACAAAGCACGTCTCGTCGCCCAAGGATACACACAAGTCGAAGGTATGGACTATGGTGAGACTTATGCTCCTGTTGCTAGACTTGAGTCTATTCGCATCTTACTTGCCTATGCTAATCATCATGATATCACCTTGTACCAAATGGACATTAAAAGTGCTTTTCTAAATGGTGAAATAGAGGAGGAAGTTTATGTTAAGCAACCTCTCGGCTTTGTCAATGCTAAGAAACCAAATCATGTTTACAAACTTCACAAAGCTCTTTATGGTCTCAAACAAGCTCCTAGAGCGTGGTATAAATGCTTGACCAAGTTTCTTATTGAAAAAGGCTTTGAAATTGGGAAAATTGATTCTACTCTTTTTACTAAAAGGGTTAATGGAGAACTATTTGTGTGCCAAATCTATGTTGATGATATTATATTTGGTTCAACTAACCCTCATTTTAGTGAAAAGTTTGGGAAGCTAATGTCGGAGAAGTTTGAGATGTCTATGATGAGTGAACTCAAATTCTTTCTTGGTTTGCAAATCAAGCAAACTAAGGAAGGTACCTTTGTTTCTCAAATGAAGTACACCAAGGACTTATTCAAGAAGTTCAATATGCAAGAATGCAAAGGTATGTCTACACCCATGCCTACTAGTGGACATCTTGACTTGACCAAAGATGGTAAACCGGTTGATCAAAAGGTTTATCGCTCTATGATTGGTTCATTGTTATATCTATGTGCTTCATGTCCCGATATCATGCTAAGTGTGTGTATGTGTGCACGATATCAAGCTGCTCCTAAAGAATGTCATCTTAAGGCCGTGAAAAGGATAGTGAGATACTTAATCCATACACCAAATTTTGGCATTTGGTATCCTAAGAGGGCCTATTCCGATCTTGTTGGCT
>NW_021299117.1:0-1023 GCF_002162155.2 Triticum dicoccoides
GCGTGTGATGATTGCTACCGCGGATGGTGGATATGAGTCCGCTAGTGACTATGATGAGGAGACATTGGCTCTTATTACACGTGAAGAACATGGTGGAGATGATTCTGATCATGAGACGCAATACATGGCTCCTGAAGACGCTGACAGGTATGAATGTTTAGTTGCTCAACGTGTTTTGAGTGTGCAGGTCACACAAGCTGAGCAAAATCAGAGGCGCAATTTGTTCCATACCAAGGGAGTTGTGAAGGAACGTTCTGTGCGCGTCATAATAGACGGAGGGAGCTGCAACAACTTGGCTAGCATGGAGATGGTGGAGAAGCTTTCTCTCACCACAAGACCACATCCACATCCTTACTACATCCAATGGTTCAACAACAGCGGCAAGGTTAAGGTAACACGTACTGTTCGTGTGCATTTTAGTATCTCTACATATGCTGATTATGTTGATTGTGATGTGGTACCTATGCAAGCATGTTCCTTATTACTTGGTAGACCATGGCAATTTGATAAAAATTCTGTACACCATGGTAGAAACAATCATTATACTCTTGTTCATAAGGATAAAAATATTACTTTGCTTCCTATTACTCCTGATTCCATTTTGAAAGATGATATTAATAGAGCTAATAAAGCACAACAGGAGAAGAATAAGAGTGAAAATCAGATTGTGGCAAAAGAATTTGAGCAACAAATGAAGCCTAATAATAAACCATCTAGTGTTGCTTCTGAAATTAAATTGAAAAGTGCATGTTTATTTGCCACCAAATCTGATATTGATGAGCTAGATTTCAGCAAATCTGTTTGCTATGCTTTTGTGTGCAAAGAGGCATTATTTTCATTCGAGGACGTGCCTTCCTCTTTGCCTCCTGCTGTCACTAACATTTTGCAGGAGTTCGCTGACGTTTTTCCACAAGACGTGCCACCGGGATTACCGCCTATTCGAGGGATTGAGCATCAGATTGACTTAATTCCCGGTGCTTCACTGCCAAACCGTGCACCATACCGTACCAATCTAGAGGAGAC
>NW_021299118.1:0-4259 GCF_002162155.2 Triticum dicoccoides
CCTGCTATGCTTAGAGTCGTGTCAGGTCTGGTTCATCTGGGTGATGGGCTAGAGTGAAATGATTATGTCGGTAATGAGAGTGGTGTGGTGAACACGATTTGGTAAAGGTATCGATGAGAGGCCATGTAGGAGTACATGGTGGGTTGTTTCATTGAAGCCGACCTTAAGCACTGAGATCTGTATGTGTGATTTAAGAATCAGCTACTACCATGCATTGGGCCCGAAACCAATGGACCCTCTCGGCTTCTTATTCACCCTAGTTCTCCGTCCAGGAGTTGCAAGTAGTTTCTGGTGTTTGTAGCCTACTGGAGGCCGTGGACAGCGCTGACCGTAGGGGTGGGCTGTGATGCGGTAGGTACATGGCCGGGTGTACCGAATACCCGTTAGGTATCTCGGGAACCCTGTTCACATCGTTCGGGGCCGTATGGGAAACCTCGGCTGGACTCCCTGCGGATGGAACCTGAATAGGCGATAAACCTGGACTGGAGGCTTAGGTGATTAGGTAGGTCGTGGCCGACACCCACGTTGGGCTTCCGCTTGAAGGTAGCCGAGTACATGTCGTGTAAACGACAGTAAGTGGTGAGAGCGTGTATGAAGAAGTACACCCCTGCAGGGTTATCATAACCTATTTGAATAGCCGCGTCCGCGGTAAAGGACTACTTGGTTGCCTATACAGTTCATAGACAAGTAAATGGAAACTGCTAAAAGCCTCAAGATAAGTGTGAGTGCCGAGGATGGCTCTTCCATAGGGAGACGGAGGTGGATCCTCGGTAGTGTATTGAAGTGGTGAGTAGTGGACTCGTGTGCGCAAAACCATTTCAAGTTGAAGTATCGTAGGATAGTCTAGCCAAGAGTCAAAGCTGGCTTGCTGCAATAACTCCACCAACCCTTCTTGATAATATGCATGTATGTAGGATCTGATGTAAGTCTTGCTGAGTACCTTTGTACTCATGTTGCTATAATTTACATTTTTTACAGAAGACGCTGCAACCCCTTCTGATGGGTTCTATGTAGACATTGACATCAACGAGTAGGCTAAAGGCCCAGGTGGTGACCCTGAGCTTGTGAAGGACCACGTAGTATAGCTAGGCTTTCCAAGCCTCTTTTATTTTACTAGTTGTCTGTACTCAGACAATGTACTTCCGCTGCTGGTTTGTATGACTGTATGACTTGAATGCTGGGTCGTGTGACCCGTATCTTTGTGTATGCTATGTATGGCTCCCTGAGCCTTAAATAAAGTACGTGTGTCGTAGAGTCATGTTGTGATGCTTCGTTGTATTTGCACATATCGAGCATATTGTGTGTATGATTGAAATGCTTGGTATGTGTGGGATCTGACTACCTAGTTGTTTATCTTTAGTAGCCTCTCTTACTGGGAAATGTCTCCTAGTGTTACCGCTGAGCCATGGTAGCTTGCTACTGCTCTGGAACACTTAGGCTGGCCGGCATGTGTCCTTCTTCATTCCTGTGTCTGTCCCTTCGGGGAAATGTCACACATTGAGTACCGGAGTCCTGTTAGCCCGCTACAGCCCGGTTTACCGGAGTCCTGCTAGCCTAGTGCTACAGCCCGGACCCACTTGCTGATGACCGACACGTTCGAAGCTGGGTCATGGATGCCTGTCCCTGTAAGTCTGTGCCACTTTGGGTTTACGACTAGTCATGTCAGCCCGGGCTCCTTATCATATGGATGCTAGCGACACTGTCATATACGTGAGCCAAAAGGCGCAAACGGTCCCAGGCAAAGGTAAGGCGACACCCGTGGGGATACCGTGCGTGAGGCCGCAAAGTGATATGAGGTGTTACCGGCTAGATCGATGTGACATCGAGTCGGGGTCCTGACAGCGTTGGCATCAGAGCCGGACTGCCTGTAGGTTCTCCAAGCCAAACTGGTCGATGTTGAGTCTAGAAATTCTTTAGTTATATGTAGGGGAATTGTTTGTGGGTTGGAACATAAGGCTCTTTTTACTCCTTTATCTTATGACATTCTGATCTGAGTCAGTCCATTCTTCCACCGGGGGTTAAGGAATTAGGATCTATTCTCTCTATCAGGATCACGTGTTACTAATCAGTAGTACCTTATAGGTATGATGGATACAAGCCTAGTTCAGTTCTTTTACCACATTATGTTGCTAGGATGGTCTCAGAACTTTGATATGATGATGTTGAGTGTGTATGAAATCCTTTGTCAAATGTCTCAAAATCCTTCTTGAGCATTTACAGCTGTTATGCTGCCGAAATTTTGCTAGAAATTCTAATGCCTTTGCATTATGATTGTGCTTTCAGATGGCCACTCGCGACCTCAATCAAGTGGTTCGCCTGACTCGATGCCTAGATGTACCCGGCCATACTGCCAAGTTGGTCAGGGTAATGACTGAGGCTGGATACCGCTGGTATCCTGAGTACACAGTCGAAGAGCAATTCCGAGACTTTAATCAAAGCCAGTATCTCTGCACTGTCAGGATATTTCCATCTTATCCTGGATCCACCGAGCCTCTTCACTGCTCCTATGGACTCGGGGTTACTATTGAGATGGCTGTGCAGGACGCCGCCTACTCTATGATGACCATTATGCGAGTCAGATCTGGTCTATTTCGGGACTCTGATTTCCGGTATATGCCAGGATCACTTCCGGGAGCACAAGGGTATCTCCAGGCTATCTATGCTGACCCCACCCAGGAGGATTCACGGACTCGCACCACTGCTGAGATGCTCGAGGATAAGGACCGTGAAAATCGGGCCTTGAGGTTAGAGCTCTTCAATACCCGTGCTGACCACTGGGCCACTTTGACTCGGTTCGCACCGGCGGTGCAAGCTGGATATTCGGATATGCGCGATCTCTATCCTGTGAGATCTGCTCTGCCAGACGTGATGGGTTGGCGTGATGTAGGAGGCATCACCCCACCTCGCGGTCCCCGCAGGCCACCGTATGTTGGTCCAAGACCTCATCCTAGCCCCTATGGTCCACAAGCTCCGCGAGATCGTCTGTTTCCGGATGATCATGTTGAGCTTCCAGGCTATGGAGGTGACTTCTACGAGGACTACTACGGATCGGTCTGAGTTAGTGGTAGTATCACTAGTTCGCACTAGCTGTGTCGTCTATCGCCCCGCGTGACTCGTGGGATATGACCTAGTTTGTACTCTTTCCGGAGGAGTAGAAAAATAATGTATAGGAGCTTGGAATGCCTCCGATGAGATGTAATCCTCTTTTCACCGTAATAGTACTTTGTTTGGTCTTGTACTAAACCTTGTATGGTGTGTATGACGATGGAATAAAGAAGCAGTTTCTGTATTTACCATGTCATACGGATGATCATCTTGCATTTCGAGTTATACCTTACATTTTATATCCTATGTCGGAATTTTATCATCCTGACTAAATCATTGTCTTGTTTACCTAGGATGGTCAACACGCGCGCTAACCCTGCTCCTCAAGAGCAGGCCGAAGGCAGTGAAGTCAGGGATGCAAATCTGCCTCATCCTCCTTCACTAGCCGAGGTTATGATGGAAGCTGAGAGAAACAAGCGGGAGACCAACCGTTTGTTGGAGCGTATTGAACAGAACACGGCACACCATCAGAGGACTAACGTGGTGTCACTCAGTGATTTTATCAAATTACATCCACCCACGTTCCACCACTCCGTCGAGCCTCTCGACGCTGATGACTGGCTTTGCAGTATCGCTCACAAACTGCATTCCGCGCTGGTAGCGGAGGCTGACAAGGTCACCTTTGCTGCATATCATCTTGAAGGCCCCGCCAGTCTATGGTGGGAGAATTATGGAGCTATGCGCCCAGCGGGCCATGTCACTACTTGGGCCGAATTCTGCGAGGCTTTCCGTGAACATCACATTCCGGAGGGTCTCATGGACCGTAAACGTGAGGAATTTTGCAGTTTCACCCAAGGCCGACTTTCTGTGGATGTTTACAGCAGGGAGTTTGGTAACCTCGCACGATATGCAACTGAGGAAGTGTCTACTGACGCCAAGAAGCAAGCAAGGTTCCGTAAGGGCCTTAGTCCTGAGCTTCGCCGTGACCTCCGTCTGCATGAGTGCACATCTTTTCAGAAACTTGTCAACAAAGCCATCAGTGCTGAAACTGGTCAGACTGACTATGACGCAACACGCAAGCATGGCCGTGATATGGGTTCCTCATCCGGTGCTGGTCCTCAGAAGCGCCGCGTGTGGGTACCCAACACCGCCCTGCCACCCAGGTTCACACCGAGGCCATCTTTCTAGGCGCCTCGCCCTGTTCAACAGTCTGC
>NW_021299119.1:0-1790 GCF_002162155.2 Triticum dicoccoides
ATCAAGAGGCGTGGCTATGGTTCGGATACGACCAAGCCCCCAGTGATCATATGAAGATGAGCCCATAAGGCAGGATACCCATGTTTGAACCGCGCGTCAGGGCAGCAGGTCCTCTTCGGCAACCTTTAATTTTTTGCAAGAGATAAATTCTTCTTGAACCGGGATTTTGAACCGGATTTGAGAGCTTGAAAGCTTCATGATAGATAAATTTCCTTTGAACCGGATTGTAAACCGGATATTTGGAGAGCTTCAATGAGACTGACCCCCCTTGAACCGGATTTTGAACCGGAATCCTTTCTGATAATCTGGAACTTCTTCATCAATATGGTAATAGCCTCCGGGACCGGGTTATCTTTCCCTCCAATCGTCCTAGGGTTCTTGACTTCACTGAAAACCGGCAATATTTGCTAAGTCATATCATTGTAGCCCCCGAGTCTTAAGATGACTCAAGGAGTTGTCTTGAGATTCTCCGTACTTGACCATAGCAGAAGGTATATATCATTAGTGTTGATAATACGATGTGAGTCCATAGAAGGTTGAGGTGACTGCGACGGGTTATAAATGATCCCGTATGAGCCGTGTCAGCAACTCGTCCAATGGTTCCTTCCAACTGGTGATTTCACCAAACTGTAGTGGCGGCGACTTGTGTGACTGCCCATTGATCCATCTAGTACAGACGGCGGTTGATGATAATTTGCCTCCAATATGAAAGGAAACCGGGCTACCAAAGTTGTGACTTGCTTTATACTCAATAAACAGCTCATGCAAACAGGTGCGGCCTGGTGTGTTGATGTAGACCAGACCGCAATAGATGGACGGTAGAGACGTCCACAATATTAGAGATGGCTCGGACAGATGAACCGGCTGCGGCATTGTAAACCGGTGCGGACGGGTGAGTCAATCGTATGTAGATGTAGACCGGACTGCCGAGGTCGTGGCTTGCACATATATTCATAGATCATTACGACGGGTCCGATGCATGATATCCTTTATGTGACCACCGCTCTTGCAATGCACATTTGCCCGCGGCAAGGTAAACCGGTGCGGATGAGTAAATTGTCCTCCGTGTTGTAAACTGGTGCGGACGGGCGAACCGGCCGCAAGAGCGGACGGGCGAGTCGTCCGTGGCGTTGTAAACCGATGCAGACGGGCGACTCGGCCACAGGCGCAGACAGATGTAAACCGAACATCGGGGGCGATGACTTGCGCGTCCGTCGAGCAACACGGCCCGAATGCGCTAGTGCAAAAATAATATTGGCGCACACCCCATGGTCAAACACTACAGGGTTAGGCGGGACGGGGGCACTGGGGGTAGCAATGCCGCCGGAGCGTCGCACCGGGCCCTCATACATGCGGGGTGGTGTGGTGGCATGTCCGAAGAGGCGGGACGCGTCTCCGGGGCGTGGCCCCCCCTCACGGACGGCGATGACACGGCAGTAGACGTTCTGCGGTAACGATGCGGCGTCAATATTAATAATACTCGGAGCGCGATAAAATCATGAGTTTTTTTGCACGACGTGGGCATGATGGTAATTTTTCATAATTTTTGGTGATGGAGAAGTATCCGAAAAATTCCCTCTACGCGGATTGCCCTTCGCGCGTCTACGGCTGTGGCCGGCGGCCTCCTAGGGCTAGCATGCCGCCAAATCTTGCGTAGGCGGCCTCTCACAAGTCTGGAAGTGTTGTGGCGGTTGCAAACGCCTGACTCGCTTGTCCGGGGTGTGCCCCCCCTCACGGACGGCGCCGCCGCCGGCACCTGAAGGGGGAAACGGACGCGTCGGGTCTACACG
>NW_021299120.1:0-998 GCF_002162155.2 Triticum dicoccoides
TTCGGACTCCGACCACCGTCGCCGTCAAATTCGTCGTCTCCGACGCGTCCCCGAGCCCGCTTCGACGCCCACTGCAACCGCGGTGAGCTACGCCACCGTTTCCCCCTTCTCCCCTGCTCTCTCCCGACCCCTAGGCCCTAGCCCCACCGCGGCCGAAAGCTTCACGCCGCCGGCGATGTCGCCGTCGTGGCCACGATCGCCGTAGCGCCCAACCGAGCACGCCATCGTGCTCCACATCTCACTAGGAGCACGTAGCACGCTCCAACACCCCCCCCTAACACCCTGCAACACCGTTCCCGTGCACGACCGAACCCCGGCCGCCGCAGCCGAGCTCGCCGCCGTCGACTCCGGCCACCCCGACCCCAACGGACTCCGCCAAGAGCCTCGGGTCGTCCTCAGCTTCACTCCGGTGGCCTCCGCGGTTCATTTGGTGGCCGAAACGACCAAAACCACTATCGCCGCCGCACTGATGGTCGCCGCCGGCCAGAACTCCGGCGAGCTAACATGGCCTAGTTAATTAGCCACTAAACCACCACCTACTGACGCTGACAAGTGGGCCCCAGTGCTTAGTCAAAGCTAACCAGCCTGGGTCAACACGGGATTAGCCCCTGTGTCACTGACGTGTGGACCCCACACGTCAGGTTTGACCCGAGCCAGCCCTGTTGACCTGCTGATGTCACTGTGACGTCAGGCTGACGCAGTAAATGATATTTCTGGATTTAAATTAAATCAGGAAATTCCAGAATATTAATTAAACTTCAAAAATTCATAACTTTTATTCTGTAACTCCAAATTGGACAAATTATATATGAAAAATGATCAGAAAAATCCAATCTATCCATCTGTACTATTTTCATGCATGATCCAACAAGTTAAATGGATGTTTTAATCAGAACAAGGAAAAGCACTTTAAAAGGCCATATTTGAAATTGAAATTTGAATCTTTGATTCAAATTTGTTCAAACCCTTCTGGCTTTAGTTGCATTAGCCCAACACAC
>NW_021299121.1:0-913 GCF_002162155.2 Triticum dicoccoides
AAGTATCTAGGGTAATTCTGCTCTAGTGGTTGTTCCCCTTATTACAGAAGCACTTAGTCTCGGGTTTGGGTTTTACCTTGGGTTTCTTCACTAGAGCAGCAGCTGATTTGCCGTTTCATGAAGTATCCCTTCTTGCCCTTGCCCTTCTTGAAACTAGTGGTTTCACCAACCATCAACAATTGATGCTCCTTCTTGATTTCTACTTTCGCGGTGTCAAACATCGCGAATACCTCAAGGATCATCATATCTATCCCTGATATGTTATAGTTCATCACGAAGCTCTAACAGCTTGGTGGCAATGACTTTGGAGAACCATCACTGTCTTATCTGGAAGATCAACTCCCACTCGATTCAAATGATTGTTGTACTCAGACAATCTGAGCACAAGCTCAACAATTGAGCTTTTCTCCTTAGTTTGCAGGTTAAGAGAGTCATCGGAGGTCCTATACCTCTTGACATGGGCACGAGCCTGGAATCCCAATTTCAGCCCTCAAAACATCTCATATGTTTCGCGATGTTTCAAAAACGTCTTTGGTGCCTCAACTCTAAACCGTTTAACTGAACTATCACGTAGTTATCAAAACGTGTATGTCAGATGTTCGCAACAACCACATACAACGTTCGAGGTTCAGCACACTGAGCGGTGCATTAAGGACATAAGCCTTCTATGAAGCAATGAGGACAATCCTCAGTTTACGGACCTAGTCCGCATAATTGCTACTATCAACTTTCAACTAATTTTTCTCTAGGAACATATCTAAACAGTAGAACTATAGCGTGAGCTACGACATAATTTGCAAAAACCTTTTGACTATGTTCAGGATAATTAAGTTCATCTTATGAACTCCCACTCAGATAGACATCCCTCTAGTCATCTAAGTGATTACATGATCCGAGTCAAACTAGGCCGTGT
>NW_021299122.1:0-2333 GCF_002162155.2 Triticum dicoccoides
ATTCTTTTTTGAGATGTGCAACATTTTATTTTTGTGGTTGCAACATATAAGAGAAAGCAGTCATATATATTCACACACAAAAAAAGAGAAACCTTCATATATTTACAACATTTCCAAATTACGGCATATTACAGTGTTGACAAGGCGTCGCGCTTGGTTTGCCAATCAAAGATAATGTATTTTTATGCAAAAAAAAAGGCAAGGTAGGCAGGCGGCGCCGCGCCAAGCGTCCAAAGTCTTAAGTCGCGCATATTCTCGCGGGCGCACGCGCCTTGTACGGTGTGCATGTAGCATTCCTTCTATCAACCAACTCATCTAGGAACTACAGGTGGACTTGCCTTATAAGATGGTGTGAACCCTTGTTGGTAGCCGAGGTGGGACTAAAACTTCACTCCAATACCGTGCCATCTCTTCTCTATTCTCTTGCTGTGAAGGAAGCCAGAGGGCCCATGTGTCTCTAGCCAGAGCATGATTGGTCCACAAGACAGTCCAATAAAGAAGAGACCACACGTCCATGAAAAAGAGTACAAGAGAACAGAGAATATCGTACGGAAAAGGATTCCTTCTATGCTTCTTATGAATGCCCACACCAAGACTAGTACATACTATAAAAATACAACACCTTGCTCAATTTTAGTTACTATGGGTGTTATGTGTGCCACACAAAATAATTGAAAGGATGGGTGGCACAATTTTAGTTACTGGCGGTGCTATGAGTGACCTGGAAAGGCCATTTTATCACTGGTATATCACGGTGCTAGTCTCGTGCTGAGTCGACTATTGCAACAATTCTTTTTCGAGATGTGCAGCATTTTAATTTTGTGGTCGCAACATATAAGAGAAAGCGTCATATATATTCACACACAAAAAAAAAGAGAAACCGTCATATATTTACAACATTTTAAAATTATTATCACATCAAAATCAAAACATAATTGCAGAAGAATTATTATGTGTTTTCAACATAGACAAGTCTACGGATCACAACAAAGACAAAAGAAAACTACAACGTATCAGGTAACAGTTGCAACTGTTTAATGCAACAACTCTAGAGAATAATTCTTCTACGATCATGGGAGCTACATCATTTCTTCTATCGAGGGTCTCAACTCTATGTCTTCTGCAAGTTTCCATGGCAGATGACCAATTCTCACTCCAACTATAAGGGAGAGCTAGCACACATATTTAAGGTCGGCCGTCGCATCTCCAAGATCAATCACCACTTTGTTGCTCAACACCTTTTACATGACTATCTAGTTTACCCCATCTCTTTCCCCCAAAAGCTCCATATCTCAATTTTTCGCTATTTTTTTCAAATTGACATCTGAACACTTCCAATATATAGGGTAAAAGAATGCTAGCACATAATTTAGTGGGAAAAACATTTGTGTTAGATGTGAAGCGAACAGTTAGATTTTTTTCTTAGGTTCCCTCAAAATACTGTACATCGTTTATGGCTCATCCAACGCTTCCCCTCCATTATTTATGATATAAGAGCACGGGTTGATGAGACTTGATTCACGCCAATATTCATTCTAGTCTCGTGCTGAGTCGACTAATGCAATAATTCTTTTTTGAGATGTGCAACATTTTATTTTTGTGGTTGCAACATATAAGAGAAAGCAGTCATATATATTCACACACAAAAAAAGAGAAACCTTCATATATTTACAACATTTCCAAATTATGGCATATTACAGTGTTGACAAGGCGTCGCGCTTGGTTTGCCAATCAAAGATAATGTATTTTTATGCAAAAAAAAGGCAAGGTAGGCAGGCGGCGCCGCGCCAAGCGTCCAAAGTCTTAATTCGCGCATATTCTCGCGGGCGCACGCGCCTTGTACGGTGTGCATGTAGCATTCCTTCTATCAACCAACTCATCTAGGAACTACAGGTGGACTTGCCTTATAAGATGGTGTGAACCCTTGTTGGTAGCCGAGGTGGGACTAAAACTTCACTCCAATACCGTGCCATCTCTTCTCTATTCTCTTGCTGTGAAGGAAGCCAGAGGGCCCATGTGTCTCTAGCCAGAGCATGATTGGTCCACGAGACAGTCCAATAAAGAAGAGACCACACGTCCATGAAAAAGAGTACAAGAGAACAGAGAATATCGTACGGAAAAAGATTCCTTCTATGCTTCTTATGAATGCCCACACCAAGACTAGTACATACTATAAAAATACAACACCTTGCTCAATTTTAGTTACTATGGGTGTTATGTGTGCCACACAAAATAATTGAAAGGATGGGTGGCACAATTTTAGTTACTGGCGGTGCTATGAGTGACCTGGAAAGGCCATTTTATCACTGGTATATCACGGTGCTAGTCTCGTG
>NW_021299123.1:0-1044 GCF_002162155.2 Triticum dicoccoides
ATTCATGATCAGAATGTATAACAAATTCTTTGGGCCATAAATAATGTTGCCATGTTTCTAAAGTCCGAACAAGAGCATATAATTCTTTATCATAAGTAGAATAATTCAGACTAGGCCCACTCAATTTTTCAGAAAAGTATGCAACAGGTTTGCCATCTTGTAATAACACACCTCCTAATCCAATTCCACTAGCATCACATTCAAGCTCAAAAGTCTTATTAAAATCAGGAAGTTGGAGTAAAGGAGCATGTGTCAACTTATCTTTCAATACCGTGAAGGCTTCTTCTTGTGCGGTACCCCAAAGAAAAGGCACATCTTTCTTTGTAAGCTCATTGAGAGGTGCAGCAATGGTGCTGAAATCTCTCACAAAACGCCTATAGAATCCAGCGAGGCCAAGAAAACTCCTCACTTGTGTGATCGTTTTGGGCTGCGGCCAACTCTCAATAGCTTCAATCTTGGCTTTATCAACTTCAATTCCCTGTGGAGTAACAACATAGCCAAGAAAAGATACTCGGCCGGTGCAAAAGGTGCACTTCCCAAGGTTACCAAACAAACGTGCATCACGTAGAGCAATAAAAACAGCACGTAAATGTTCCAAATGTTCCTCCAAAGATCTGCTATAAATCAATATGTCATCAAAGTAAACTACCACAAATCGTCCAATGAAAGCACGTAAAACTTCGTTCATTAATCTCATGAAAGTACTAGGTGCATTAGTTAACCCAAAAGGCATGACTAACCACTCATATAATCCAAACTTAGTTTTAAATGCTGTTTTCCATTCATCTCCCAATTTCATACGAATTTGATGGTAGCCACTACGCAAATCAACTTTGGAGAATATTGTAGAGCCACTCAGTTCATCAAGCATATCATCTAGCCTAGGAATAGGATGACGATAACGAATAGTAATATTATTAATGCCTCTACAATCAACACACATACGTGATGTACCATCCTTTTTCGGCACTAGAATAATAGGAACAGCACAAGGACTAAGGGATTCGCGTATATAACCTTTGTCGAGAAGCTCTTGTACTTGAC
>NW_021299124.1:0-1641 GCF_002162155.2 Triticum dicoccoides
TAACCTGATCATGTGCATTTGGATGTTTGTGCACCTCTCGTGACGGTTGTGGTATTTGCAAAGGTGGTGGCACGTCTCCCGCGATCGACAAAGCCCATGAATTGACTCTGGATCCTGTCATGATTAGTAGAACAAGAAACAAAACCCAAAAATAATGTTCCTATAACTACTAGGATGTGGTGGTAAAATGCTCACAGTAAAGCAAATATCAATGTCTTACAAGTTCTTACCATGCAGCAGGCGGTGATCGGCAACCAGCGGTGTCAAGTAACTCCGAATATTGAGTAAAGCGATTGCCAGGGGAGCGTACGTATACACGGTGTAGAAATATGTGGAGCTGGGTTGGCTATATATGGTAGCAAAAGATTAGCAATAATCAATTCAAAGATGCAATGTTGAATAAACGCTCAACGACGGTACTGTGCTGGTCCTAGGCTAGACCGGACTAGAGATGCGAGCCTAGAACAGTAATGAGGTCACGGCGTAGCACAACTAGCATCAATGAAGGATACTAAGTAGCTCTTGACAGCAAGATATAAGTGAAGATCACAACGGCAGTGAAGATAATGATGAAAAACAACTGCCAAGCAGGATATACAACAACTCTCTCTCCAACTTTCCTGTTGAAAAGTTTGAGACAATTTTCTGATAAATTCTTTCAAAGAATGCTACTAACTCAAGCTTTCCAATGCAAAAAGAATCACTCAATTCCGAGTTGATATGAGGAGTCAAAGAATTCTAAAACTGGCCTGAAAAATTGGAACAAGCTGTGTTCACGAACTTCAGAGGGCAAAAAGACCTATTTAGAAGCCGATTTTGAGGTGTCAAATATTGAACTAGCTTCTGCAACTATTTAGATGCGGCTCGTCGCTATCTTCAATTTGAGTACTCATGGAGCCAAAACGGACTTCGTATGAGGAAGATACACCTGTTTTACTGAACAGTGCGCAAAACAGATTCCAATCCGAATCCAGGTACAAGATTGATTCTAGATAGATCCAATTTTTTTTCTTCTCTCTTTTTTTTCACGCTTTTTTTTCTTTTTCTTCTCCTTTTTTTCTCTGACTTTTTTTTCTCTCTTTTTTTGTCTCTTTTTTTCTCCCTCTTTCCAAAACAAACTAGATCTCAACTATTATTATGACAATGAATGGTGGGTAGCACCTGGTGGAAATTGATGGATGGGTGGTGGACAGCGGAAGAGATAATGATGCAGCGGTGGCGTGACTAATGTGAACAGAACTCGAAACTCTAAACGAACTAGACACTAAGACCAGCAACTCGACACGACGATGCAACCGATAATTCAACTATGCAAGCAATGAAAAGAAAATTGCAAAGGCTCAGATTGGCTTCGACCAAGGATGAATAGATCTAACTCTTTTTTGTGGCTTTTTCTTGGACAATAGGTAAGAAAATAAATCTAATCTAGGAAAACTGGAAATTCTCACCGAGCAACCTGAAAACTGATACCACTTGATAGAGGCGGGGTGTCCCGATCTTTCGATGAGATGATAACTATCGATTTGGTGGAGACGACTTTGACGATCCGACTACAAACGTGCAACGATGTTGCGCCTTAGCAATCGCTAAACCAATCTCCTGAGGTTACTGACGATGCCGGAAGCACGGTCAGCCTGACCA
>NW_021299125.1:0-1376 GCF_002162155.2 Triticum dicoccoides
ACGCAATCATCCGGAAGATTAACTCCCAATTGAATCAAGTGATTATTATACCCAGACATTTTGAGTATATGCTCACTGACAGAACTGTTCTCCTCCATCTTGCAGCTATAGAACTTATTGGAGACTTCATATCTCTCAATCCGGGCATTTGCTTGAAATATTAACTTCAACTCCTGGAACATCTCATATGCTCCATGACGTTCAAAACGTCGTTGAAGTCCCGATTCTAAGCCGTAAAGCATGGCACACTGAACTATCGAGTAGTCATCAGCTTTGCTCTGCCAGACGTTCATAACATCTGGCGTTGCTCCAGCAGCAGGCCTGGCACCCAGCGGTGCTTCCAGGACGTAATTCTTCTGTGCAGCAATGAGGATAATCCTCAAGTTACGGACCCAGTCCATGTAATTGCTACCATCATCTTTCAACTTTGCTTTCTCAAGGAACGCATTAAAATTCAACAGAACAACAGCACGAGCCATCTATCTACAATCAACATAAACAAGCAAGATACTATCAGGTACTAAGTTCATGATAAATTTAAGTTCAATTAATCATATTACTTAAGAACTCCCACTTAGATAGACATCCCTCTAATCCTCTAAGTGATTACGTGATCCAAATCAACTAAACCATAACCGATCATCACGTGAGATGGAGTAGTTTTCAATGGTGAACATCGTTATGTTGATCATATCTACTATATGATTCACGCTCGACCTTTCGGTCTCCGTGTTCCGAGGCCATATCTGCATATGCTAGGCTCGTCAAGTTTAACCTGAGTATTCTGTGTGTGCAAAAACTGGCTTGCACCCGTTGTAGATGGACATAGAGCTTATCACACCCGATCATCACGTGGTGTCTGGGCACGACGAACTTTGGCAACGGTGCATACTCAGGGAGAA
The DNA here is from genome assembly GCF_002162155.2 of Triticum dicoccoides. Lineage (NCBI taxonomy): Eukaryota > Viridiplantae > Streptophyta > Magnoliopsida > Poales > Poaceae > Triticum > Triticum dicoccoides. The sequence goes on from NW_021299125.1 coordinate 903, forward strand.
CACTTCTTGATAATTTAATGAGAGATCATCTTATAATGCTACCGTCAATCAAAGCAAGATAAGATGCATAAAAGATAAACATCACATGCAATCAATATAAGTGATATGATATGGCCATCATCATCTCGTGCTTGTGATCTCCATCTCCGAAGCACCGTCATGATCACCATCGTCACCGGCGCGACACCTTGATCTCCATCGTAGCATCGTTGTCGTCTCGCCAATCTTATGCTTTCACGACTATCACTACCGTTTAGTAATAAAGTTAAGCATTACATCGCGATTGCATTGCATACAATAAAGCGACAACCATATGGCTCCTGCCAGTTGCCGATAACTTGGTTACAAAACATGATCATCTCATACAATAAAATTCAGCATCATGCCTTGACCATATCACATCACAACATGCCCTGCAAAAACAAGTTAGACGTCCTCTACTTTGTTGTTGCAATTTTTTACGTGGCTGCTACG
>NW_021299126.1:0-1944 GCF_002162155.2 Triticum dicoccoides
GAAATTATGGGAAGCAAATATATTTTTTATGTCGAACTCCCATTCAATATATAAAGCAGGTTTAAAACGGCCATTAAATGGTGGTATAGATACATTAACCTGATCATGTGCATTTGGATGTTTGTGCACCTCTCGTGACGGTTGTGGTATTTGCAAAGGTGGTGGCACGTCTCCCGCGATCGACAAAGCCCATGAATTGACTCTGGATCCTGTCATGATTAGTAGAACAAGAAACAAAACCCAAAAATAATGTTCCTATAACTACTAGGATGTGGTGGTAAAACGCTCACAGTAAAGCAAATATCAATGTCTTACAAGTTCTTACCATGCAGCAGGCGGTGATCGGCAACCATCGGTGTCAAGTAACTCCGAATATTGAGTAAAGCGATTGCCAGGGGAGCGTACGTATACACGGTGTAGAAATATGTGGAGCTGGGTTGGCTATATATGGTAGCAAAAGATTAGCAATAATCAATTCAAAGATGCAATGTTGAATAAACGCTCAACGACGGTACTGTGCTGGTCCTAGGCTAGACCGGACTAGAGACGCGAGCCTAGAACACTAATGAGGTCACGGCGTAGCACAACTAGCATCAATAAAGGATACTAAGTAGCTCTTGACAGCAAGATATAAGTGAAGATCACAACGGCAGTGAAGATAATGATGAAAAACAACTGCCAAGCAGGATATACAACAACTCTCTCTCCAACTTTCCTGTTGAAAAGTTTGAGACAATTTTCTGATAAATTCTTTCAAAGAATGCTACTAACTCAAGCTTTCCAATGCAAAAAGAATCACTCAATTCCGAGTTGATATGAGGAGTCAAAGAATTCTAAAACTGGCCTGAAACATTGGAACAAGCTGTGTTCACGAACTTCGGAGGGCAAAAAAAACCTATTTAGAAGCCGATTTTGAGGTGTCAAATATTGAACTAGCTTCTGCAACTATTTAGATGCGGCTCGTCGCTAGCTTCAATTTGAGTACTCACGAAGCCAAAACGGACTTCGTATGAGGAAGATACACCTGTTTTACTGAACAGTGCGCAAAACAGATTCCAATCCGAATTCAACTACGAGATTGAGTCTAGATAGATCCGAATTTTGTTTTTTTTTCTCCTCTTTTTTTTTCTCACACTTTTTTTCTTTTCCTTTGTTTTTTTCTCTGCTTTTTTTTCTCTCGTTTTTTTTTCTCTATCTTTTTTTCTCTCTCCCTGTTTCCAAAAAAAACTAGATAAGATGTAGATTGGATCAAGCGAAGATGGGAACGATCTCAACTATGATTATGACAATGAACGGTGGGTAGCACGTGGAGGAAATTGATGGATGAGTGGTGGACAGCGGAAGGGATAACAATGCAGCGGCGACGTGACAAATGTGAACAGAACTCGAAACTCTAAACGACCTAGACACTAAGACCAGCAACTCGACACGACGATGCAATCGATAATTCAACTATGCAAGCAATGAAAAGAAAATTGCAAAGGCTCAGACTGGCTTGGACAAAGGATGAATAGATCTAACTCTTTTTTGTGGATTTTTCTTAGACAATAGGTAAGAAAATAAATCTAATCTAGGAAAACTGGAAATTCTCACCGAGCAACCTGAAAACTGATACCACTTGATAGAGGCGAGGGTCCCGATCTTTCGATGAGATGATAACTATCGATTTGGTGGAGACGACTTTGACGATCCGACTACAAACGTGCATGACGTTGCGCCTTAGCAATCGCTAAACCAATCTCCTGAGGTTACTGACGATGCTGGAAGCACGGTCAGCCTGACCACGAAGGTCTATTCCTGCAAGCAATCGAAGAACGAGCAAGAATATGATAAAGCAATCTGAATATTGCAAATATATATGAAGTATTGATAATGGTGGGGATCCGGAAGCGGTCTTGGTCTGGTCGTTGGACACAAACGAAGTACACGAAGTTGCAATGGCTA
>NW_021299127.1:0-6396 GCF_002162155.2 Triticum dicoccoides
TGGGCTAGGTGGAATCGATTGACCCTTATTTTGGGTTAGTAGAATTGCTTCTTGGGCTTGTGTTTTGTTCTTCTGAGTTGTGTTTTTCTTTTTCCTTTTTTCCTTTTCTTTATTGATTATTTTTTGTTTTAATGGGTTTTTGGCTGAGTGTAATTATATAATACAAACACATTATAATATGTGCCAGAATTTCATGATTTTATGATTGTTTTTGCATATTATGATAAAGTGTAATTTCAGTGCAAAGTTGTGCATAAGTTTTTTTTAATTTCATGATCTCATCTGAGGCCTTTACCGGTACTCTGTCGGAGGGGGAATCGATGAAAAAGGGCTTCTATATTATCCTTACAGCCTTCTTATGATGCGTGAGTAGTTCACCACAGACCTACGAGTCTGTATCTTGTAGCTAGATGACTTCTTCTCTCTTTGATCTTCAATAACATGTTCTCCTCAATCTTTCTGGAGTTCTATCCGATGTAATTCTCTTTTGCGGTGTGTTTATTCAGATATGATGAATTGTGGGTTTTTGATCTCAATATTTATGAATAGTAATTGAGTCTTTTCTGAACTTTATTATGCATGATTGTTATAGTTTTGTATTTCTCTCCGATCTATCCGTTTGGTTTGGTCAACTGATTGATTTATCTTGCAATGGGAGAGGTGCTTTGTAATGCATTCAATCTTGCGGTGCTTTATATCCCAGTGACTGAAGGGGACAAGACACGTATTTGTATTGTTGTCATTAAGGGGAAACGACGGAGTTTATTCATATCGGTTGAGTTTACTTTGTCTACATCATGCATCTTGCTTAAGATGTTACTCTGTTTTATACTTAATACTCTTGATGCATGTTGGATAGCGATAGATGAGTCGAGTAATAGTAGTAGATGCAGGCAGGAGTCGGTCTACTTGTCTCGGACGTGACGATATATACATGCTCACTTCCTTGAATATGGTCATAACTATGCGCTTTTCAATTAATTGCCTAACAGTAATTTGTTTACCCATTGTATCCTTTTTGTTCAAGAGAGAAGCCTCTAGAGAAAACTATGACTCCCGGTTCTACTTTTATCATATATAAAATTCAAAATATATACCTTGTTGGACTTTTTCTATTTTATTTTATTTTCCAATTAATTTTATCTATCTAGCACTACAAGATTTGATCCTTACAAATAACTGCTAAGGGCAGTGGCGGAGCTAGCATTTGACATCAGGGTGGTCCGACCCTCCAATTTTTTTTTACAAGAAATACGACATGTGGGCGTTCTAAGTACTTACCAATATCACATAGAAATAGATCAATATCACAATATGGTCTTACAAACACACTAAAATTCTCAATTAAGTCTAAGTTTTGCATAAAGAAGCATACATAGTGCATACTATATAGACCATAGTACATACCTTCAGAAGCTCGAAAAGAATATGTTTCTGGCCTACGCTTTTGCATTGCCATGACAGTATCAATTACATCATCTCCATTCACTTCGGCAAAAGCATCCCTCTCAATGTATCTGACTAGGCAATCATCCAAAAGACTATCACCCATCTTATTTCTCAACTTGCTCTTCACTATACCCATGGCAGAAAATGCTCTCTCAACATTTGTTGTTGCCACTGGTAGAATCAATACCAATTTTAGAAGGAAGTACACCAAATGATGAACTATATGTCTCCCTGTTTGAACAAGCTTAACCTAGAGATCAACAAGATTTTCAAGGCCTACACACAAGTTCTTCGGCTTGCTCTTCAGCCACATTTGACATAGACATTGTTGGTTCTTGAGTTTGCTCTTCAATCACAACCGGCATACACAAAAGTTCTCTGGCTTGCTCTTCGGCCACATTTGACAAATTCATTGCCTTCTTCTTCCCTATCTTCATAGCTTCTCTCTGGAAAAGAGAAACAATGTCTCCGGCCCTCTTCATTCTTCAAAATTCCTGCAATAAAATTTAGTTTCTATCAATAAAACTAATTGAGTCAGAAATGATGTCCAAAATTATGATGTGTTCATCAATTCATGATAGCATAGTGCGAAAAGGCAAACCCTAAATCAAAAATTAGAGGGTTTCAGTACCTTAAATTGATTTGCATGTTTGTTGCGGTGCTGCCACCGGACGGCCAGAGACTGGCTGCTGAGCGGCACCGACGGTCACCGGCTTTGCAGGGAGGGCGGAGGGGCCGAAGGCAGGGGACGGGCGGGCGGCAGGGCCAGGCAGTCGCGGCTCGGGTCAACGGTGCAGAACGGCAGAAGGGCAGGGCGGGGGCGCGGGGGAGACGAGGGCCAGGGGCGCCGGGCGGGAAGGGGAGGCGGCCTGGGCACCGGCCGGTGACCGGCGAGCCGGCGAGGCCGTGAGGAACGGCGGCGCCGCGGCGGTGAGGCGAGGGCGTCGGTCGTCGGATTGGCTCGGGACTGGCTGCTGCGATCTAGAACGAGCCAACGAGGTCGTGGTTGTGGGCTGTGGCTGAATGCGTGCGCAGCGGAAATTATTGGGCTATTTTTTTCTGGCCCAGTTAAACATCCATAGGTATAATAGGGTGCTCCAAAATCCCAGGGTGGGCCGCGGCCCACCCTGGCCACCCTGTAGCTCCGCCCCTGGCTAAGGGGGTGAACAACCCTCACTTTTGTGTGTCCAGGTGTTGCTAACGAGGTTCTATGTGGTTCTCCTGCTGGATTGATAACCTTAGTTTTTAACTGAGGGAAATACTTATCTCTACTATACTGTATCATCCTCTCCTCTTCGAGGAAATCCCAACGCGGCTCACAAGTAGCAGATGGCACACTACCCGACGAAATCCTCCACGGCGCTTCACACCCAGTCACAAGAATATATTTTTTATAAAAAAATTGATATATTTTTGTGAAATTTATTTCCAAAATTATGATTTTTTTAATATTTAATATTTTCAAATTCATGACTTTTCTAAATAATCATAAACATTTTTTATAAATTCATGAATGTTTTTCAAGATATGTTTTAAATTTTCCAATAAAAAGTAGGTGAAATAGTAATATTTTTTGAGAGGATATAATAACCAGCCCAACAAGGTAATGATACCCTGGGTTTTCTTGGGTAAGTCAAGGACAATCAACTAAGGAAACCAAGACTACTGGACGGATGCAGCACACGATCAACCGGTTCCCCTCCCTCCCGCCGATATTCTCCTTTCTGTAGTCAATTCGTTGGGGAGGTTTATTTATTTTTATTTTTGTTTTTTTGTAAGTATTCATGTATTTTCGGTAAAATATGTTCATATGTTTTTAAAAAAGCATGTTCATACATTTTCTCTCACATTTAATATCTGTCTGTAACATTTTTTGGCACAATATTTTTGGAAAAAATGTTTGTGAAATTTTATAGATGTCAAAATATTTCAAAATAATGTTACAAAAATTGTACAATTTTTTTAAAAAATGTTCATGATATATAAAATCTTCGCAATTTTTTTGTAAAAATATCATGAATTTTAAAATGGTAGAAAAGTAAACATCAATATAAAAACAAAATTAGAAAAAGGAAATAATGAAAAGAAGGAAATTCAAGTAGAACAAATACACAAATAATCCGGCAGAATGAAATATAAAAATAATATAACATAAACACATAAATCCACCCAATAAGTGGACGGAAAACGGTATCCCTTTTTTCTTAACACAAAACGGTAACCCATTTTAAAATAATGTAACCATGAAAAAAAAACAATGTCCCGAAAAACAAATAGAAGAAACGGCTCCATCCTTGCTATTGGGCCGCGATCCCAATAGCATTTGCGATGCTTACACGGACCCCGTAGAGGGAACAGACGGGCCTATGTATTGCTTTTTCACGATTTTGGGAAGATGCTAAAAGTTTCTTCTCCAGAGAGTTTTTTCGTTGTTTGCTCTTGTTTCATTTTGGGATTTTCACTATTTTCCTATTTCATTTTCCTTATTTTCTTTTCTTCCCCCTTTTTATTTTTAAAATGAATATTTTTAAATGAACTTTGTTCATTTTATTAACTGTTTCATTTTTTATATTCACTAGTTTTTCAAAAGTCCACAAATATTTATGAAAAATTTGAATATAATTATAATTTATGACCTTTTAATAAAATGAATGATTAAAAAAAATCATATTTTGAAAATTCATGGTTTCTAAGAACAAAGTAATTAACCTTTTGAATTTTTGTGAAAATATGTTTCTCAAATTTGGGTGCATGTCCGTAGAGCGCTTGATACGGTGTACAGCCCAAGGAGGAGTGATATGAGGTGTTGTACCAAAACTCTGCTTGTGGCAACCACGCCGCCCACTTCTTTGGAGAATCATGTACCGCACATCGAAGATACATTTCCAAGCACTGGTCTGCGCGCTCCGTTTGACCATCCGTTTGTGGGTGATACGCTGTGCTCATTTGCAACTCAGTTCCCCATACACGAAACAACTCCTTCCAGAACGAGCTAGTAAAGATCTTGTCTCTGTCAGACACTATAGCCAGTGGCAAACCATGCAGTCTGACGATGTTGTTCAGGAAAACCTTGGCCACAGAAGCAGCTGTGAATGGATGCTTTAGAGGCAGGAAATGACTTACTTTAGTAAAGCGATCAACCACTACTAATATTGCACTGTATCCTTCTGACTTGGGTAAACCTTCAATGAAATCCATACTGATCTCTTGCCATGGGCTGTCAGGAACTGGAAGAGGCTGCAGTAAGCCAGGTTTTTTGCATAATTCATGTTTGGCTTGTTGACAAGTGGCACATTGTTTCACAAAGTTCTCTACAGCTTCCTTCAATCCCTGCCAACAGAAGAGTTGCTTCACTCTGTGATATGTGGGCAGGATGCCAGAGTGTCCCCCTACAGGGCTGGAATGAAAAGCCTGTATCAACTTAGTTTGAAGACCTGTGTTAGCACCCACCCAAATTCTGTGATCTTGTTTAATCAAACCCTCTTGCAACTGAAATCCTGGGCAAGCCTTTGGGTCTACTGCCAACTTTTGCAGCATTGCAGAAGCTACAGGATCCACTAAATATGAATTCAATATTTCTTGCACCCACACTGGCTTGCTGGTGGATACATGTTGTACTTGAAACAGATGGGCCACTCTAGATAGAGCATCAGTAGCTGAATTTTCAACCCCTTTCTTGTACTGGATATTAAACTGTAATCCCACTAACTTAGTCATTGCTTTTCTTTGCAAATCTGAAGTCAAATTTTGATCTCCCAAGTGGCACAAACTCTGGTGGTCAGTTTTGATCACAAAAGGGGCTCTAGACAAGTAAGATCTCCACCTGTCAATTGCCATCATAATTGCCAAGAATTCCTTTTCATATACGGACTTTTTTTTATTGTTGACTCCCAGTGCTTTGTTGTAAAAGGCCACTGGATAGCCCTCTTGTGATAGCACTGCCCCCACACCTGTGTTGCAAGCATCTGTTTCCACAGTGAATGTCTTGTTGAAATCAGGCAGAGCTAAAACTGGTGTGTTGACCATAGCTTGTTTGAGCAGCTGGAAAGCTTGTTGGGCTGTCTCTGTCCATACAAATGATTGCTTCTTGAGCAGGGTAGTGAGAGGTCTGGCCAATATGCCATAATTTCTTACAAACTTCCTGTAATATCCTGTCAGACCCAAAAAGCCTCTCAACTCAGTAACATTGGTTGGCACAGGCCACTGCATCATTGCCTCAGTTTTTGCAGGATCTGTGGCCACCCCTTGGTTAGAAATGATATGTCCCAAATATTCTAGAGAATTCTGAGCAAACACACATTTAGATTCCTTGACACACAACTGATTTGCTTTGAGTATATCAAAAACAGACTGCAGGTGCTCCAAATGCTCTTCCAATGTGAAACTAAATATCAAGATGTCATCCATGAATACCAACACAAACTTCCTGTTAGGACCTGCAAACAGGAAATTCATCACACACCGGAATGTACATGGTGCAGTAGCTATACCAAAGGGCATCACTCTGAACTGAAACTATCCATGGTGTGTCTTGAAGGCTGTTTTGAACTCATCTTCTTCTTTCATTCTTATTTGATGGTACCCAGCTTTTAGATCCAACTTGGAAAACCATTTCCTTCCTCCTAATTCATCCAGTATCTCATCAATAACTAGCATAGGAAACTTGTTCTTCACAGTTACATCATTGAGCTTTCTGTAGTCTACACAGAACCTCCAGGTACCATCTTTCTTTTTGACCAACAACACAGGAGCAGCAAAAGGGCTCATACTAGGTGTTATTAAACCAGCATCCAACATTTCCTTTACTTGCTTCTCTATTTCATCCTTTTGCAGAGGTGAGTATCTGTAAGGTCTACAGTTAACAGGCACTGTATCAGGCAGTAAATTGATAGAGTGATCAAAAGCTCTGTGGGGAGGTAACGTCTTTGGATCTCTGAACACCTCCTT
>NW_021299128.1:0-1819 GCF_002162155.2 Triticum dicoccoides
CCGAGATTCGATCGTCGGTATCCAATACCTAGTTCAATCTCGTTACCGGCAAGTCTCTTTACTCGTTACGTAATGCATCATTCTGTAACTAACTCATTAGCTACATTGCTTGCAAGGCTTATAGTGATGTGCATTACCGAGAGGGCCCGGAGATACCTTTCCGACAATCGGAGTGACAAAACCTAATCTCGAAATACGCCAACCCAACATGTACCTTTGGAGACACATGTAGTACTCCTTTATAGTCACCCAGTTACGTTGTGACGTTTGGTAGCACCCAAAGTGCTCCTCTGGTAAACGGGAGTTGCAGAGGGAGCCGGCCCTGATCTCGTTTGGTGGCGTTCGCGTGGGCCAGTTTTGGCGCGGAGGGAGCCGGCCCAGCCGGAGGTGGTACGTCGCCGTGTCAGGGAGGAGGACGAGCACGTCCATCGCTACATGGTTGCGTTAGAGGGCGGCAGGTTCTCCAATACCTGGCAGTTTCTTCAGGGATCTCAATTCAGCTATGATCCTGTGAGGGTTCCTTCTCTTTGGGTGTCCACCACCCGCGCCGCAGAAACCACGAGTGTCATAGATTCTTCTGTAGTATTCGATCTTTATTAGCTACCTAGCCAGTCATGTATTCGATATTATATCTATTATTCGAGACGATGTATTCGAGATTATATCTATTGTTCGAGACGATGTATTCGAGATTATATCTATTATTCAAGACGATGTTTTCGAGATTATATCTATTATTCGAGACGATGTATTCGAGATTATATCTATTATTCGAGACGATGTAATTTGAATACTAAATTGTTTTTTATTTCTTTTGGATTAGTTAAATAAAAGCTATGGCGGACAATACCGGCAGAGAGGGAGAACAGGCCATGTTTGATATGATACGCCATCCTCACGGGCCAAATGATGATCCGAATGAAGAAGATTATGACGGCTCCGAATTTCTAAACAACACCGGAGAGGGTGATATGATATTCGATCGCGACGACCGAATTGATGAAGTCATGAACTATGATTATGATGATGACGAAGAAAATGTTCATCTTGAAACAACAAAGACCGGCGAGGTATATATATTTATATATATAAGCAGGCATCTGGTGATCATCACATGTTTTAAATGACTTGAAGATATATTAACAAGTCGATCTTTGTTCTTTCAGCCATTCGGATCGAGCAAATCTTCAGGCAAAAGGACGGAACGAGGCCCGAACAAAAAGTTGAAGGAGGGCGTAAAGTACAATATCGAGGCAGTCAGACCTAATGGCGAACCATTAGCGCCTAAGAAGATTGCGAATAAGTTCGTTCGTCAGTGCGGAGTTCTTGTGAAGGACCGACTCCCGATCAAACTTCAAGAATGGAGAGAGCCAGCAAAGCCATGTCCAGATGTTACTTTTGTCGACAAGAAACAAAAAGATCTGCTTTGGGATACTCTCATGGAACATTTCACCCTACCAGATCATTTCACAGAAGCAGATGTGCAGAAAGTCAAGGACGCTGCTCTTAGGAAGATGGCGGTTGCATTCAAGAACCACAAGAATCGTGAATGGGACAAGTACGTCAAGGGAGGAAGGAAGACTCCAGTATTCGAGGGAACACTAGAGAACCAACGTGCTCATTGGGACGATTTCATGAAATTCAAGGATTCGGAATTAGCTAAGGAACGGTCGAGAATAAACAAGAAGAATGCCGAAAAAAAGGATAAGTTCCATAAGCTGGGGCCAGGTGGCTATGCGGTGGCAATGCCTAAGTGGGATAAGTCTGAGAAAGAGATGGAGGATGCAGGTGTCACTCCGGTTACTGAGAGCTGCCCCCC
>NW_021299129.1:0-1073 GCF_002162155.2 Triticum dicoccoides
AAGGGTAAATAGAAGTTGACAAATCACGTTGTGGCTTTAACGTAGGTAAGAAAACGTTCTTGCTAGAACCCTAATTCAGCCACGTAAAACTTGCAACAACAATTAGAGGACGTCTAACTTGTTTTTGCAGCAAGTGGTTTGTGATATGATATGGCCAAAGTTGTGATGAATGATGAATGATCTATATGTGATGTATGAGATGTTCATGCTATTGTAATAGGAATCACGACTTGCATGTCGATGAGTATGACAACCGGCAGGAGCCATAGGAGTTGTCTTTATTCTTTTATATGACCTGCGTGTCATCAAGAAACGCCATGTAATTACTTTACTTTATTGCTAAACGCGTTAGCCATAGTAGTAGAAGTAATAGTTGGCGAGCAACTTCATGGAGACACGATGATGGAGATCATGATGATGGAGATCATGGTGTCAAGCCGGTGACAAGATGATCATGGAGCCCCAAGATGGAGATCGAAGGAGCTATGTGATATTGGCCATATCATGTCACGTTTATTATTTGATTGCATGTGATGTTTATCATGTTTTGCATCTTGTTTACTTAGAACGACGGTAGTAAATAAGATGATCCCTCACAATAAATTCAAGAAGTGTTTCCCCTAACTGTGCACCGTTGCGACAGTTCGCTGTCTCAAAACACCACGTGATGATCGGGTGTTTTATTCAGACGTTCACATACAACGGGTGTAAGACAGATTTACACATGCAAACACTTAGGTTGACTTGACGAGCCTAGCATGTACAGACATGGCCTCGGAACACAGAAGACCGAAAGGTCGAGCATGAGTCGTATAGAAGATACGATCAACATGAAGATGTTCACCGATGTTGACTAGTCCGTCTCACGTGATGATCAGACACGGTCTAGTTTAACTCGGATCATGTAATACTTAGATGACTAGAGGGATGTCTAATCTAAGTGGGAGTTCACTAATAATTTGATTAGTTGAACTTAATTATCATGAACTTAGTCTAAAATCTTTGCAATATGTCTTGTAGATCAAATGGCCAACGTAGTCCTCAACTTCAACGCGTTCCTAGAGAAAACTAAG
>NW_021299130.1:0-1766 GCF_002162155.2 Triticum dicoccoides
CTCCTAAAAATATTGTCAGAAGCAAAATAAATTGAATTGGTTTCAAAACCAAATTCAAAACAAACCTGCAAAATAGAAAACAGAGTTAAAACAAAACAGAGAGAAAAAAAATAAAAAGAGTAAAGCCTACCTGGCCTTACCCGTGCAGCCCACCAGCCGGCCCAGCTCCCCCACCTGGCCGGCCCAGCCCACCTCCTCCCCCTTGTCATCTTCCTCCCCTCGCACCGAAGCAGCTCGGTGGCGAGCGCCGATGCCGCCTCGGCCACCTCCTGCTTCCACCGAGGCGTTCCCGAGCCTCCCCCTCACGCCACCACGATGCCCCGACCCCCTGGAACCCCTCGACCTCTCCCATCGTCTTCCCCCTCTCTCTGGCTCCCTCTCTCCTCCACCGAGCGGAGCCCCGTCGCCACCGACGCCGTTCGCCGCGGCCACCACCACCCTCTCGCCTCACCGACGCCTCCCAGAGCTCCGCAGTGCCTCCCTCTACCTCCTCAACGAGCCACGAGGCCCCAGACGTGCCGCAACACCGCCCTCGATGTCTTCTTCAACCTCGGGACCGCCGGCCATCTTCGTCAAATTCGTCGGCCCCGGTGCCTCCCCGGGCTCCCCGAGGCCACCGTCGCAACCCCTGTGAGCTCCACTCCGTTTCCCCTCCTTCATTTTGCTCGTTCCCATACCGTAGCACCCCCGGCCACATTCCCGAGCACCGCCGTCCGCCATGGCCGCGTAGCTCCCCTGACCCGAGCCCCTCTGCTCGAACCCGTGGCACCAGCGCGCTTCTGGTGGCCCGCGGATGCCGTCTGGACCATCAGTTTCTCTCCTAGCGCGCCGCAGCCCAACTACGCACATGGCCGAACTCCGGCCGCCGCCTCGAGCTCCACTCCGGCGAACCCCGGCCACCCCCGCATCTCCCGTTGGCCCTATTAGATGCGCGCGAGTCTGGGCATCCCGTAGAGCCCCTCCGCCGCTCTTTTGGTCATCGGAGGGCGAATCCCGACGCTCTCCGCCGTCCCTGGCCTCGCCGGCGACGAGCCTCGGGTCAACTCCGGCGAGTTTGACCCGGGTTTGGCCCCCCTCTCTCTCACTGACATATGGGCCCACGCCCCTAACTAACCACGGTTAACCCCATGATTAGTTTAAGTTAGTCACAGTGGCCCCACGCGTCAGCTTTGACCGTGCTGACGTGGCCTTTGACCCGGCCCCACCTGCCATTGACACTAACTAGCCCTGTGTCACTAACGTGTGGCCCCCACACGTCAGGTTTGACCTGGGGCACCCAGTTGACTCTGCTGACGTCACAGTGACGTGGGGCTGACGCAATAAGTATTTTCTGGAATTAAAAATAATCAGGAAATTCCAGAAAATGCCTAAAACTTCTAAAAATCATAGAAATTCAACCGTAACTCCAAATTAAATAATTTATATATGAAAAATTATCAGAAAAATTCAAGGAATCCATCTGTATCATTTTCATGCATGTTAGAACAACTTATCACTACTGTTTAGGGCAAATGAAGTGAATGACATTTAAATAACCACATATGGAGTTTGAATTTGAATCTTGGATTCAAACCAACTTCATTTAATCTGGTTTTAGGTGCATTAGCCCAAAACACATTCATATTGCCATGTCATAGCATGCATCATATTGTGCATTGCATTGATCGTGTTTTTTCTGTATTGCCGGTAATTGTCCCCTCTCGATAGACGTGTACCGATGATGTGATCGTTGACACTGATGAAGACTCAATGTTATCTTCAGAAGT
>NW_021299131.1:0-1481 GCF_002162155.2 Triticum dicoccoides
TTAATCAAAGATGGTTATGTTTCCTAACCATGAACAATGAGTTGTTATTTGATTAACGAGGTCACATCATTAGTTGAATGATCTGATTGACATGACCCATTCCATTAGCTTAGCACACGATCGTTTAGTATGTTGCTATTGCTTTCTTCATGACTTATACATGTTCCTATGACTATGAGATTATGCAACTCCCGTTTACCGGAGGAACACTTTGGGTACTACCAAACGTCACAACGTAACTGGGTGATTATAAAGGAGTACTACAGGTGTCTCCAATGGTCGATGTTGGGTTGGCGTATTTCGAGATTAGGATTTGTCACTCCGATTGTCGGAGAGGTATCTCTGGGCCCTCTCGGTAATACACATCACATAAGCCTTGCAAGCATTACAACTAATATGTTAGTTGTGAGATGATGTATTACTGAACGAGTAAAGAGACTTGCCGGTAACGAGATTGAACTAGGTATTGGATACCGACGATCGAATCTCAGGCAAGTAACATACCGATGACAAAGGGAACAACGTATGTTGTTATGCGGTCTGACCGATAAAGATCTTCGTAGAATATGTAGGAGCCAATATGGGCATCCAGGTCCCGCTATTGGTTATTGACCGGAGACTTGTCTCGGTCATGTCTACATTGTTCTCGAACCCGTAGGGTCCGCACGCTTAAGGTTACGATGACAGTTATATTATGAGTTTATGCATTTTGATGTACCGAAGGTTGTTCGGAGTCCCGGATGTGATCACGGACATGACGAGGAGTCTCGAAATGGTCGAGACATAAAGATTGATATATTGGAAGCCTATGTTTGGACATCGGAAGTGTTCCGGGTGAAATCGGGATTTTACCGGGTTATCGGGAGGTTACCGGAACCCCCCGGGAGCCATATGGGCCATCATGGGCCTTAGTGGAAAGGAGAAAGGGGCAGCCCAAGGGGGCTGCGCGCCTCCCCCCTTCCCCTAGTCCTATTAGGACTAGGAGAGGTGGCCGGCCACCCCTCTCCCTCTTTCCCCCTTGGGAATCCTAGTTGGAATAGGATTGGGGGGGGGGAGTCCTACTCCCGGTAGGAGTAGGACTCCTCCTGCGCCTCTCTCTCTTGGCCGGCGCCCCCTCCCCCCTTGGCTCCTTTATATACTGAGGTAGAGGCACCCCAAAGACACAAGTTGACACAAGTTGATCCACGTGATCGATTCCTTAGCCGTGTGCGGTGCCCCCTGCCACCATATTCCTCGATAATACTGTAGCGGAGTTTAGGCGAAGCCCTGCTGCTGTAGTTCATCAAGATCGTCACCACGCCGTCGTGCTGACGAAACTCTTCTCCGACACTTTGCTGGATCGGAGTCCGGGGATCGTCATCGAGCTGAACGTGTGCTCGAACTCGGAGGTGCCGTAGTTTCGGTGCTTGATCGGTTGGATCGAGAAGACGTACGACTACTTCCTCTACGTCGTGTCATCGCTTCCGCAGTCGGTCTGCGTT
>NW_021299132.1:0-18270 GCF_002162155.2 Triticum dicoccoides
GAACGAAGAAAACTTGACGCGGGTGGGGGCGGGGGTGGGGGTGGCGGAGGAACACAGGCGGTTGGGTCGGTGGTTCGGCCGGCAGCCCGTGCGGTGTTCTGTATGGGAAGCACAGTATGTTCCTTGTCAGGAAGGGGTGCAGGGACATCTGCAGTCAACAGCTGATAGAGCTGGCCTATACGTGATCGATAAGCTTTCAATTACTAGCGGCAATACAACACCGTAATTTCCAGCCAGTTCCACTTTCCCGATTTATATATCCTGGTTACGGTGTACCCCTGTTATGTACACTATGATCTGCCTAGTTGTTGTGTGCTCTTGTTATCATGGTTTGACAATAAACTCTGTATAGAGTATATTATGAACCTATCATCTGCCAGCTATCCTTACTTCTGGAGCCTATTTTTTGTGTAGTTGTGCCAAATTATATAAATGCACGCACCATATTACAGCACACATGAGCTCTCTCATCAGAATCCACTGATAGCACACAAGTGTTTACAGGGGCGCCCCTATATTAGAATATCATCTGCATTACAAAGATAATCTCACAACTATTTATGTTTTCATGGTTCTCAGATATTATACGCAATTACCGTGAATATCAGAACCCGTGCATCAGAAGAATATTGTGGAACACTGCAATGACTTACAAAATTGGCAGCCAGGCATTCAGTGCCATTCTGGAAGCAATGAAACTCGTACGCTCCCCACCTGTTGATTCTTGTTCAGAATATCATCCTAATGAATATTCTAACCTCGAGGAGTCAAAGGAAGATGGTATGTCCTGTTCACCCATCAAGGTGCTTGTTCTAATTTGGCAAGGTTTTATTGATTGCGTGTATCTTGCATATGTTGTCTTGCATTTCTTCTACTTTGTTGCACCGCGATCTGCTTAGTTTACTCATCATATATGTCGAGATGGCATGCCCATCCATTATCAATACATATTCCATCTGTCATCATACCATGTTTTTCAAATCAAATGCTGTTCTTGTGCTTCAGACATCAAAAAGGAAGAGGGTGATTGCCGAACCTGAAGGAGCTCCAGCAAAGTCTTTGAAAAACGTGGTGGTGCCGGAGAAATCAGACAACACCCCACTTATATTGGCTGTACAACCAGTGACACAAAACGTAGGACCGACTCCAGCAGACTGTACCCATACTTCATCGGCCACACCACTAGCCCCACCACATAGGACCTGCACTCCAGCAAAAGGTATACCGATTTCATTTGCCATAGCACCAGCTGTACCATAGAAAAATCCCACTCCAGCAAAAAGTACAGCAAGTCCATCGGACGAAGACCTATCCCAACTGTAGAGACGACCAATTTCTGCAGATTGGAACCCCATTCCATTTATTCCCAGTTTAAAAGACAATGCTTTCAATGTTGTTAGGGACTACGTGCATATATTCCCATCATGGGAAAATTATTGTGAAGACAAACACCATTTTCACATCTTCCTGTCCAACTTACATGTAAGTTCTATTATTCATGGCTATTATTTTCCTGTTTTCTGCTGATTGAACACATCAATGATTTACATTACATTGTAGTAGTTAGGCGAGGGTCAATCTGGGTAGTCATGACGAGCAAAGCTTGCTTGTTCTTTTCAAGGAAGCATTGTAGCAGTATCGGTGTTACCTGAGGAAATCACACTTTGATGGAAAGTCTATAAACGAATTTCCGGTGAATTCTCCTGTGCTAAATTTAGAAGACATTGAATGGAAAAACCTTGTTATGCACTGGTCTCGTTCCCAGGATGAGGTACTGTCTATGAAATCACATGAAAATTTGAACTTATACTTTTCCGCATGTGCCTTACAGATGTTTTTTGCAGGAAATCTACTCGAAGAAGAATTCCGGTTTGACAAGAACGACAGGATATCGCAAATATCGCAAATACCACAAATTCTTGTTAGTACCTGTTATCCTGTATCACTGTACTTGCATACATACCTGGATCATTATGTGACAGCAGTATGCATGATAGCTTGCTTATCAATTGTTCGCTCCAAATTATCTGATCTGTATGAATGGTTACATTACTGTAGAATATATCCAATGCCAATGTTTTTAGCTCTGCATTGTTCTTGTAAGTACAGTTGTCCTTTATCAGTGTACTTATAATGACAGGTAGTTGTTCATGTACCATCACTCTGCAGCTTATTTTCCTTTGCCCTCCATTTTCTACACATCAAGTCTATATTTACTCTTACCATAAGGTTGGTACTGAAGAAGTTTAGCTGTGCATTGCTCTTTGTCGGTGTCAAAACCGGCGGATCTCAGGTAGGGGGTCCCGAACTCTGCGTCTAGGCTGGATGGTAACAGGAGGCAAGGGACACGAAGTTTTACCCAAGTTCGGGCCCTCTCGATGGAGGTAAAACCCTACGTCCTGCTTGATTAATATTGATGATATGGGTAGTACAAGAGTAGATCTACCACGAGATCGGAGATGCTAAACCCTAGAAGCTAACCTATGGTATGATTGTTGTTATCTATGTTGTCCTATGGACTAAAACCCTCCGGTTTATATAGACACCGGAAAGGGTTGGGGTTACACAAAGTCGGTTACAATGGTAGGAGATCTGAATATCCGTATCGCCAAGCTTGCCTTCCACGCCAAGGAAAGTCTCTTCCGGACACGGGACGAAGTCTTGAATCTTGTATCTTCAAAGTCCAGGAGTCCGGCTGAAGGTATAGTCCGGCCATCCGGACACCCCCTAATCCAGGACTCCCTCAGTAGCCCCTGAACCAGGCTTCAATGACGATGAGTCCGGCGCGCGCAGATTGTCTTCGGCATTGCAAGGCGGGTTCCTCCTCCAAGTATTTCATAGAAGATTTTGAACACAAAGATAGTGTCCGGCTCTGCAAAATAAGTTTCCACATATTGCCATAGAGAGAATAATATTTACACAAATGTAATATGCTGACGTATTGCGTAGTGCGACACAACACGACCAAGCCTTTATCCGAGTTGTTTTATTGTCCCACCTCAACGCGTCATGTGAGGCGGTTTCCTTGGCACGTCTTGTTAAAGCAGAGATCATGTCCCCTTATTCCGGGATTCTCATCAATACGGGCGTGGGTAACCCAACCTCTTCTAGGACTCCTAGATTATAGGTAAGTCCAAACGGACACGGAGAGGATGCTTGATATTCACCCTCTTTATAAAGGGACAAGGCTTTTATTTTTCCCTCCCGTGCTCAATCGAATCCTTCCCCCACCTCAAGCTCGAGCGCCCAAAGTTCAGGTTAGGTGCTCCGAACCTTCAGTAATGTCCGGATCTAGCCTTCAAGGCCGATGGGTGCCTTCCTCCGTCACGAAGAAGACATCAAAAAATTGAGGGAGGCCAGATATATGACCGCCGAGATTTTGCATCGGCTGCCTCCCCGAGGGCAGGCCGTCCCCACCCCCGAACCCAACGAGAACGTCGTGTTCCTCTGCCACTTCCTCCGAGGTCTAGGTCTTGCTCTGGATCCTTTCATCAGGGGTTTGATGTTTTATTACGGGCTAGACTTCCATGATCTAGATCCTGACTCCTTTCTCCATATCACGACATTTATTTCCGTGTGCGAGGCCTTCCTCCGGGTTACCCCTCACTTTGGCCTATGGCTCAAGACCTTTGAAGTGAAGTCGAAGATGATTGAGGGGCAACATGCAGCATGTGGAGGTGCCTCAATACGAAAGATGACGGGAAATCCATGGCCCAGAGGTTCCATCCCAGAGGTGTCTGAATTATGGAAACAGGAGTGGTTCTACATCACGGCTCCTAGAAGTGCCAAGTGGGCGGCTGCTCCTGTTTTCCGCTCGGGCCCCCCACCACAACTGATGTCATGGATCAGCAGATGTCTGAGCTCGGGTCCAGCCAAGGACGTGCCTATACTGCAAAGCCGCATTCGAGATCTCTTCAATGGAGATTTCAGTTTGGTTGCGGTAACACAGGTTATGCTGGTTCGTCAAGTCCAGCCTTTCAAACGCCGGCCTCTTCTCCTATGGGAGTTCAATCCCGAGGGACCGTGTGTCATTCAAAATTTTCTCGGCCTGACGCATGAGGAGATGTACAAGTCATTCTTCGGACCTCAGGTGGAGTGTCCGGAAATCATCGAGGATGTGGGCCTGAGCAGTAATCGCGCCGCCGAACAGGTAAGGCATCTTCCGGTCGAACATACTATCTCTCCTTTGTTACGAAGTTATTTCTGAGAGTTTGCTTTTTGACCAGGACTGGCTAACAAAGGCGAAGTTGATTCGGTGTTCGGACCCCCTCCCTGATGGTTTGGAAAATCCGGTATTGGAAAAGATGCTCCAGACCGCACCTTGCCCGGAGCCCTTGAAGGAAGATACTGTGGAGGATAATGCGGGTGGACGCGGGCCCCCAACGCTGCCCATTCTAACCGAGGGAGCGAGCGTCTCCATGAAGGAAGACGACCAGAAGAGGAAAAGGACTGCGCCCCGGGATTCAGAAGCCAAAGCTTCCAAACAGGAGAAGAAGTCTCCCACAGAGGGTCCTACCTTGGGGCGCTGTTGCCGCACAAAGTCTGCGGGGGAATCAATTCTCCTGCGAGTCGTAAGTGACCCGAAATACTTTAATAGTACAGATATGCCATCTTTTTCTTCTGATAAAATTACCACCGCATATATTTTTGCAGTTCGGGCCTTAGCCCCTCTCAAATGAGCTCGTCTTCGGGGGATCTTCTTCCAGAGATGATGGAGAGCGAAACGCCTCCTCCGGAATCCTCCGCTCCGGAAGTGGGCGACCCTGAAGTGTCGTCGCGGAGGGCCTCTCCTAGTCCGGTGAGGCCAGAAGATAATCCCATTGACCCCCGAAGCTCCCAGTGTCCGGCTACTGAAGAGAGCAGACAAAAGAGTCCGACACCGTCTAGTGTGCGATCGGATGTTCTGAGGGAGTTGATGGGGCGAGCGGCCATCTAAGATGAACACCGTGTGCTGATGAATACGGTGATGGAGAGAATATCGTCCGCCGAAAGCAGATTGAATGAAGCTTTTATGAGTCTACTAACAGGCTTTGAGTTACGTAAAAGAATGTATGATAGTCCTGCACATGTTAGGTGTGCCCTGTGTAGATAGTAGCCCCTGAGACTCTGGTTGTCATCGGAAACGACGACGAACAGAGGATCATATTCCTAGGTAATAACCATACTGCCTCTATGTGCAGGTGATTGAAGCTCCGGTGGCTAGCCGGACTAGCGAGTTTTCCCATTTAGAACGGCAGTTGGATGCGGCAGACGCCGACATCGAGCTTGTTAACAAAAGGCTTGACGAGGCATAGGGTAAGTGTCACTATCTGGTAAACTCCACATAGGAAGATCAGCATGATGCCAGTATCTTTAATATGTTGTGACTGCAGATGGAGCTGCCACTGTTGAAGCCTTGCGGGCAGAACTTGCCCGAGCCAAGGAACAAGCGAGGTTGGGTAATGCGGCTGCTTTGAAGGCGGCCGAAGAGTTGCAAGCCGAGAAGGCCGCGCATGGCGAGAGCCGAGACAAGATGTCCAAGATGGCCATAGAATTAAAAGCCGCCACCGACCGTTGCCGGGTTCTTGAAAAGGAAAACCAAGCGAAGGCATCGGACCTTGAGAAGGCTGCTGCGACGAAAAAAGACCTCCGCTCTGCTATGAGGGCAAAGAAGGAGGAGCTGCGGGAAGCCGGGGATATTGTAGCTGGGAAATCCTTTATGTTGCGGAGGAAGTTCGAAGATCCACGGTATGCCCCTCTGGATCGGCTGTGGAATTCGGAGGATGTGTATATGAATTTGGCGGCGAGCGCTGCCGATGCGGCCAAGTACTTCCAGGGTCAGACGGAGCGTGAAGTAGACCAGCTGTTTTGGAGACAATTCCATTCTCCCGAGCGTCCACTTTCATTGACTGACCAATTAGCTGAATGGGCCGAACTAAATAGGTTGTCCGGACTCTCCATGAGGTCTGTTGTGGATTAGCTATGGCCGGAAAGGTCAAAACCGGACAGCTATTTTAGCTTGGTGCACCAGTTCATTGACGTGGTGCCGCGCATTAATGCGATGAAGAGGTCGACGTGCATAGAGGGCGCACGGATGTCCTTTGCCCGTGTTAAGGCATACTGGGCGGAGATGGATGCTACCAATGTTGTAGCGCGGGATTCGGCTATAGGTCGAAAGGCTGCTGAGCACTACTTTGAAGAAGTTCTTGAGGGTGCCCGTTTGATAGAGTCCCACTGCTCAAAAATATTATGTTTGAGTGATATATAATCTCATTGTAAGAGAAATGCTTTTATAAATTTTTATATGGCTATTTTTATACTTTTAACTGAAAGTAATATGATGCCTCCTGGGCGGCCGTTTATGTATACATGTGTATGACCTGAAAGATTGCAGTCGTCGGCTTCAACCCCCACGCATATAATGCGGAGGTGCTCGCAAAAACACGCGTTCACACTTAACCCAATGTCTTGGTCCTATTAAGGAGGTGATAGCGGAGCGAGCGAGGCAACCGGAATATATAGCTTTAGCACTTTCACTTAGCCATAGGAGTTTGACAGTGGGGCTTCTAGATAGCACCTGGTGGCTCCACACTCTCCCAATTCCGGGGTGCATACATGCCTGGTTGGAAAATGGCCCTTCGTTAAGGTGGAGGAATTCTAACATTCCCACAGGTCATCGAGTGGTTGACCAGTCTCACGCTATATCATGACAGTCAGTTTTCGGCTTTCTCTACTAAGGTTCTCGTCCGGATGAACCAGGGCACAATCGTAGTAGTTCTCCTGGTGCTACCTTAGCCGGTAAAGGGGAACGTAAGGCACCAAAACACAGGAGCCGGGCAAACCCAACATTTGATCAAAGACAATGATTCGGAGCTGATGCATATAGGGCCAAACTCGCGACGCCGAACACTCCCTAAGGTAATCGGTCTTTGTGGCATAAACCGGGCCTAAAAATGGCCTTTGTAAGAAGCCCCTTGTGTCCAGGTACGTGCATTGTTCTGGCGTGGCCACATGCCAAGACAGTAAAAAAGGTTTACGCATGGTCTTAATCTAAAAAGAATCCTTGGAGAGGGTCCCTGCTGCACGTCTGCACCTGTGTCTCCGTCGTGCCGTATCCTGGGCGGGTGTAGCACGATGATCGTCTGTAAAAGAGAGGAAGTTAAGTGAAAAAGTTGTCGTGCAAAAATATAGTTTTTAAAGAAACCATGTATAATTCAAGATGATAAGAAATTGTCACTCGTCTGCACGTGTTGAGCCCCTTGTATTGACAAATAGGGGTGTGACCATTTATTCGGTATAAGTAGCGGCGCCGGACTCGATTAGTTGTATCTGAGGTCTTGGTGACCTATTGGATGCTTTCGCTCGTCCGGGCGCCTTTAGTGTGCGGCTGCCAAGGCAGCCTCACTCTCTTCGGCGCGCAGAGATCGCTTGATATTTCCGTGCACTGTAATGATGCCACATGGACCAGCCATCTTGAGTGTGAGGGAGGCGTAGTGCAGTATTGCATTAAAGCGAGCGAAAGCTTCGCGTCCGAGCAGTGCTTGATAGCCACTTTGAAACGGAGCGATGTGGAAAGTTAAATGCTCACGACGGAAGTTATCGGGGGAGCCGAATATAACTTGTAGTAGGAGGGAGCCCGTACAGCGAGCCCCTGGGCCTGGCGTTACTCCTTTAAAGGTAGTATTGAAGGAAATATGCCCTAGAGGCAATAATAAAGTTATTATTTATTTCCTTATATCATGATAAATGTTTATTATTCATGCTAGAATTGTATTAACCGGAAACATAATACATGTGTGAATACATAGACAAACAGAGTGTTACTAGTATGCCTCTACTTGACTAGCTCGTTAATCAAAGATGGTTATGTTTCCTGACCATGAACAATGAGTTGTTATTTGATTAACGAGGTCACATCATTAGTTGAATGATCTGATTGACATGACCCATTCCATTAGCTTAGCACCTGATCGTTTAGTATGTTGCTATTGCTTTCTTCATGACTTATACATGTTCCTATGACTATGAGATTATGCAACTCCCGTTTGCCGGAGGAACACTTTGGGTGCTACCAAACGTCACAACGTAACTGGGTGATTATAAAGGAGCATTACAGGTGTCTCCAAAGGTAGATGTTGGGTTGGCGTATTTCGAGATTAGGATTTGTCACTCCGATTGTCGGAGAGGTATCTCTGGGCCCTCTCGGTAATACACATCACATAAGCCTTGCAAGCATTACAACTAATAAGTTAGTTGTGAGATGATGTATTACGGAACGAGTAAAGAGACTTGCCGGTAACGAGATTGAACTAGGTATTGGATACCGACGATCGAATCTCGGGCAAGTAACATACCGATGACAAAGGGAACAACGTATGTTGTTATGCGGTCTGACCGATAAAGATCTTCGTAGAATATGTAGGAGCCAATATGGGCATCCAGGTCCCGCTATTGGTTATTGACCGGAGACGTGTCTCGGTCATGTCTACATTGTTCTCGAACCCGTAGGGTCCGCACGCTTAAGGTTACGATGACAGTTATATTATGAGTTTATGCATTTTGATGTACCGAAGGTTGTTCGGAGTCCCGGATGTGATCACGGACATGACGAGGAGTCTCGAAATGGTCGAGACGTAAAGATTGATATATTGGAAGCCTATATTTGGATATCGGAAGTGTTCCGGGTGAAATCGGGATTTTACCGGAATACCGAGAGGGTTACCGGAACCCCCCGGGAGCTTTTTGGGCCATAGTGGGCCTTAGTGGAAAAGAGAAGGGGCTGCCCTAGATGGGCTGCACGCCACCCCCTTCCCCTAGTCCTATTAGGACTAGGAGAGGTGGCCGGCCCCCTCCTCCTCTTTTCCCCTCCGAGGAATCCTAGTTGGACTAGGATTGGAGGGGGAATCCTACTCCCAGAGGGAGTAGGACTCTCCTGCGCCTCCCCCCCTTGGCCGGCCAGCCTCCTCTCCTCTCCTCCTTTATATACGGAGGCAGGGGCACCTCTAAACACACAAGTTGACACAAGTTGATCCACGTGATCTATTCCTTAGCCGTGTGCGGTGCCCCCTGCCACCATATACCTCGATAATACTGTAGCGGAGTTTAGGCGAAGCCCTGCTGCTGTAGTTCATCAAGATCGTCACCACGCCGTCGTGCTGACGAAACTCTTCCCCGACACTTTGCTGGATCGGAGTCCGGGGATCGTCATCGGGCTGAACGTGTGCTCGAACTCGGAGGTGCCGTAGTTTCGGTGCTTGATCGGTTGGATCGTGAAGACGTACGACTACTTCCTCTACGTCGTGTCATCGCTTCCGCAGTCGGTCTGCGTTGGGTACGTAGACAACACTCTCCCCTCGTTGCTATGCATCACATGATCCTGTGTGCGCGTAGGAAATTTTTGAAATTACTATGAAACCCTACAGTGGCATCCGAGCCTAGGTTATTTATGTTGATGTTATATGCACGAGTAGAACACAAGTGAGTTGTGGACGATACAAGTCATACTGCCTACCAGCATGTCATACTTTGGTTCGGCGGTATTGTTGGACGAGACGACCCGGACCAACCTTACGCGTACGCTTACGCGAGACCGGTTCCCTCGACGTGCTTTGCACATAGATGGCTTGCGGGCGACTGTCTCTCCAACTTTAGTTGAACCAAGTATGGCTACGCCCGGTCCTTGAGAAGGTTAAAACGGAGTCTATTTGACAAACTATCGTTGTGGTTTTGATGCGTAGGTGAGATTGGTTCTTACTTAAGCCCGTAGCAGCCACGTAAAACATGCAACAACAAAGTAGAGGACGTCTAACTTGTTTTTGCAGGGCATGTTGTGATGTGATATGGTCAAGGCATGATGTTGAATTTTATTGTATGAGATGATCATGTTTTGTAACCGAGTTATCGGCAACTGGCAGGAGCCATATAGTTGTCGCTTTATTGTATGCAATGCAATCGCGATGTAATGCTTTACTTTATTACTAAACGGTAGTGATAGTCGTGGAAGCATAAGATTGGCGAGACGACAACGATGCTACGATGGAGATCAAGGTGTCGCGCCGGTGACGATGGTGATCATGACGGTGCTTCGGAGATGGAGATCACAAGCACAAGATGATGATGGCCATATCATATCACTTATATTGATTGCATGTGATGTTTATCTTTTTATGCATCTTATCTTGCTTTGATTGACGGTAGCATTATAAGATGATCTCTCAGTAAATTATCAAGAAGTGTTCTCCCTGAGTATGCACCGTTGCCAAAGTTCGTCGTGCCCAGACACCACGTGATGATCGGGTGTGATAAGCTCTACGTCCATCTACAACGGGTACAAGCCAGTTTTGCACACGCAGAATACTCAGGTTAAACTTGACGAGCCTAGCATATGCAGATATGGCCTCGGAACACGGAGACCGAAAGGTCGAGCGTGAATCATATAGTAGATATGATCAACATAATGATGTTCACCGATGAAACTACTCCATCTCACGTGATGATCGGACATGGTTTAGTTGATTTGGATCACGTGATCACTTAGAGGATTAGAGGGATGTCTATCTAAGTGGGAGTTCTTAAGTAATATGATTAAATTGAACTTAAATTTATCATGAACTTAGTCCTGGTAGTATTTTGCAAATCATGTTGTAGATCAATAGCTCGCGTTGTTGCTTCCCTGTGTTTATTTTGATATGTTCCTACAGAAAATTGTGTTGAAAAATGTTAGTAGCAATGTTGCGGATTTGATCTGTGATCTGAGGTTAAATCCTCATTGCTGCACAGAAGAATTATGTCCTTAATGCACCACTAGGTGACAGACCTATTGCAGGAGCAGATGCAGAAGTTATGAACGTCTGGCTAGCTCAATATGATGACTACTTGATAGTTTAGTGCACCATGCTTAACGGCTTAGAATCGGGACTTCAAAGACGTTTTGAACGTCATGGACCATATGAGATGTTCCAGGAATTGAAGTTAATATTTCAAGCAAATACCCGAGTTGAGAGATATGAAGTCTCCAACAAGTTCTATAGCTAAAAGATGGAGGAGAATCGCTCAACTAGTGAGCATGTGCTCAGATTGTCTGGGTACTTCAATCGCTTGAATCAAGTGGGAGTTAATCTTCCAGATAAGATAGTGATTGACAGAATTCTCTAGTCACCATCACCAAGTTAGTAGAACTTCGTGATGAACTATAGTATGCAAGGGATGATGAAAATGATTCCCGAGCTCTTCGTGATGTTGAAATCAACGAAGGTAGAAATCAAGAAAGAGCATCAAGTGTTGATGGTTGACAAAATCACTAGTTTCAAGAAAAGGGCAAAGGGAAAGAAAGGGGAACTTCAAGTAGATTGACAAGCAAGTTGTCACTCCCACGAAGAAGCCCAAAGCTGAACCAAAGCCTGAAACTGAGTGCTTACACTGCAAAGGAAATGGTCAGTGGAAGCGGAACTACCCTAAATATTTGGTGGATAAGAAGGATGGCAAAGTGAAAAAGGGTATATTTGATATACAGGTGTTTGATGTGTGCTTTACTAGTGTTTATAGCAACCCCTCGGTATTTGGTACTGGTTCAGTTGCTAAGAGTAGTAACTCGAAACGGGAGTTGCAGAATAAACAGAAACTAGTTAAGGGTGAAGTGATGATGTGTGTTGAAAGTAGGTTCAAGATTGATATGATCATCATCGCACACTCCCTATTCTTTCGGGATTAGTGTTGAACCGAAATAAATGTTATTTGGTGTTTGCGTTGAGCATGAATATGATTTGATCATGTTTATTGCAATACGGTTATTCATTTAAGTAAGAGAATAAACTGTTGTTCTATTTACATGAATAAAACCTTATATGGTTACACACCCAATGAAAATGGTTCATTGGATCTCGATCGTAGTGATACACATATTCATAATATTGATGCCAAAAGATGCAAAGTTAATAATGATAGTGCAACTTATTTGTGGCACTGCCGTTTGGGTCATATCGGTGTAAAGCGCATGAAGAAACTCCATAAAGATGGATTTTCGGAATCACTTGGTTATGAATCATTTGATGCTTGCGAACCGTGCCTTTTGGGCAAGATGACTAAAACTCCGTTCTTCGGAACAATGGAACGAGTTACTGACTTGTTGGAAATAATACATACCGATGTATGCGATCCAATGAGTGCTGTTGCTCGTGGCAAGCATCATTGTTTTCTGACCTTCACAAGATGATTTGAGCAGATATGGGTATATCTACTTGATGAAACATAAGTCTGAAATAGTTGAAAGGTTCAAAGAATTTCAGAGTGAAGTGGAAAAATCATCGTAACAAGAAAATAAAGTTTCTGCGATCTGATCGCGGAGACAAATATTTGAGTTACGAGTTTGGTCTTCAATTAAAACAATGTGGAATAGTTTCACAGCTCACGCCACCTGGAACACCACATCGTTATGGTGTGTCCGAATGTCGTAACCGCACTTTATTTGATATGGTGCGATCTATATATCTCTTTACCACTATCGTTTTGGGGTTATGCATTAGAGACAGCTGCATTCACGTTTTAAAATAGAGCACCATCTAAATCCGTTGAGACGACACTGTATGAACTATGGTTTAGCAGTAAACCTAACCTGTTGTTTCTTAAAGTTTGGGGCTGCGATGCTTATGTGAAAAAGGTTTCATCCTGATAAGCTCGAACCCAAATCGGAGAAGTGCGTCTTCATACCCAAAGGAAATTGTTGGGTACACCTTCTATCACAGATCCAAAGGCAAGACATTCGTTGCTAAAATGGATCCTTTCCAGAGAAGGAGTTTCTCTCGAAAGAAGTGAGTGGGAGGAGAGTAGAACTTGATGAGGTAATTATACCTTCTCCCTTATTGGAAAGTAGTTCATCACAGAAATCAGTTCCAGTGATTCCTACACCAATAAGTGAGGAAGTTAATGATGATGATCATCAAACTTCAGATCAAGTTACTACCAAACCTCGTAGGTCTTCCAGAGTAAGATCCGCACCAGAGTGGTACGGTAATCATGTTCTAGAAGTCATGTTACTAGACCATGATGAACCTACGAACTATGAGGAAGCAATGATGAGCCCAGATTCCACGAAATGGCTTGAGGCCATGAAATCTGAGATATGATCCATGTATGAGAACAAAGTGTAGACTTTGATTGACTTGCCCGATGATCGGTGAGTCATTAAGAATAAATGGATCTTCAAGAGGAAGACGGACGTTGATAGTAGTGTTACTATCTACAAAGCTAGACTTGTCGAAAAAGGTTTTTTGACAAAGTTCAAGGTGTTGAATACGATGAGATTTTCTTACTCGTATCGATGCTTAAAAGTCTGTCCGAATCATGTTAGCAATTGCCGCATTTTATGATTATGAAATTTGGCAGATGGATGTCAAAACTGCATTCCTGAATGGATATCTGGAAGAAGAGTTGTATATGATGCAACCGGAAGGTTTTGTCGATCCAAAGGGAGCTAACAAAGTGTGCAAGCTCCAGCGATCCATTTATGGACTGGTGCAAGAATCTCGGAGTTGGAATATACGCTTTGATAAGTTGATCAAAGCATATAGTTATTGTACAGACTTACAGTGAAGCCTGTATTTACAAGAAAGTGAGTGGGAGCACTACAACATTTCTGATAAGTATATGTGAATGACATATTGTTGATCGGAAATAATGTAGAATTATTCTGCAAAGCATGAAAGGATACTTGAATAAAAGTTTTTCAAAGAAAGACCTTGGTGAAGCTGCTTACACATTGAGCATCAAGATCTATATAGATAGATGAAGACGCTTGATAAGATTTTTTCAATGAATACATACCTTGATAAATTTTTGAAATAGTTCAAAATGGAACATTCAAAGAAGGAGTTCTTGCCTGTGTTGCAAGGTGTAAAGTTGAGTAAGACTCAAAGCCCGACCACGGCAGAAAATAGAAAGAGAATGAAAGTCATTCCCTATGCCTCAGTCATAGGTTCTATAAAGTATGCCATGCTGTATACCAGATCTATTGTATGCCATACCACTGAGTTTGGCAAGGGAGTACAATAGTGATCTAGGAGTAGATCACTGGAGAGCGGTCAAAATTGTCCTTAGTGGAATAAGGATATGTTTCTCGATTATGGAAAAAGGTTCGTCGTAAAAGGTTACGCCGATGCAAGTTTGACACTAATCTAGATGACTCTAAGTCTTGATCTAGATACATATTGAAAGTGGGAGCAATTAGCTAGAGTAGCTCCGTGTAGAGCATTGTAGACATAGAATTCGCAAAATACTTACGGATGTGTATATGACATACCCGTTGACTAAGATTCTCTCACAAGCAAAACATGATCACACCTTATTACTCCTTGGGTGTTAATCACATAGCGATGTGAACTAGATTACTGAATCTAGTAAACCCTTTGGGTGTTGGTCACATAGCGATGTGAACTATGGGTGTTAATCACATGGTGATGTGAACTATTGCTGTTAAATCACATGGCGATGTGAACTAGATTATTGACTCTAGTGCAAGTGGGAGACTGAAGAAATATGCCCTAGAGGCAATAATAAAGTTATTATTTATTTCCTTATATCATGATAATTGTTTATTATTCATGCTAGAATTGTATTAACCGGAAACACAATACATGTGTGAATACATAGACAAACAGAGTGTTACTAGTATGCCTCTACTTGACTAGCTCGTTAATCAAAGATGGTTATGTTTCCTGACCATGAACAATGAGTTGTTATTTGATTAACGAGGTCACATCATTAGTTGAATGATCTGATTGACATGACCCATTCCATTAGCTTAGCACCTGATCGTTTAGTATGTTGCTATTGCTTTCTTCATGACTTATACATGTTCCTATGACTATGAGATTATGCAACTCCCGTTTGCCGGAGGAACACTTTGGGTGCTACCAAACGTCACAACGTAACTGGGTGATTATAAAGGAGCATTACAGGTGTCTCCAAAGGTAGATGTTGGGTTGGCGTATTTCGAGATTAGGATTTGTCACTCCGATTGTCGGAGAGGTATCTCTGGGCCCTCTCGGTAATGCACATCACATAAGCCTTGCAAGCACTGCAACTAATATGTTAGTTGTGAGATGATGTATTACGGAACGAGTAAAGAGACTTGCCGGTAACGAGATTGAACTAGGTATTGGATACCGACGATCAAATCTCGGGCAAGTAACATACCGATGACAAAGGGAACAACGCATGTCGTTATGCGGTCTAACCGATAAAGATCTTCGTAGAATATGTAGGAGCCAATATGGGCATCCAGGTCCCGCTATTGGTTATTGACCGGAAACGTGTCTTGGTCATGTCTACATTGTTCTCGAACCCGTAGGGTCCGCACGCTTAAGGTTTCGATGACAGTTATATTATGAGTTTATGAGTTTTGATGTACCGAAGGAGTTCGGAGTCCCGGGTGAGATCGGGGACATGACGAGGAGTCTCGAAATGGTCGAGACGTAAAGATCGATATATTGGACGACTATATTCGGAGTTCGGAAAGGTTCCGAGTGATTCGGGTATTTTCCGGAGTACCGGGGGGTTACGGGAATACGGGGAAGAGTATTGGGCCTTGATGGGCTTTAGTGGGAAGAGGAGAAAAAGGCTGCGCCCCCCCTCCCCTCTAGTCCGAATTGGACTAGGGAAAAGGGGGCCGGCCACCTCTCCTTCTCCTCCTATTCCTTCTCCCTTCCTCCCCTCTTGGTGGACTCCTACTAGGACTTGGAGTCCTAGTAGGACTCCCTATCCTGGCCGCACCTTTGCCTTGGCCGGCCTCCTCCTCCTCCATCCTTTATATACAGGGGCAGGGGGCACCCCATAGACACAAGTTGATCCACGTGATCTATTCCTTAGCCGTGTGCGGTGCCCCCTGCCACCATATACCTCGATAATACTGTAGCGGAGTTTAGGCGAAGCCCTGCTGCTGTAGTTTATCAAGATCGTCACCACGCCGTCGTGCTGACGAAACTCTTCCCCGACACTTTGCTGGATCGGAGTCCGGGGATCGTCATCGGGCTGAACGTGTGCTCGAACTCGGAGGTGTCGTAGTTTCGGTGCTTGATCGGTTGGATCGTGAAGACGTACGACTACTTCCTCTACGTCGTTTCATCGCTTCCGCAGTCGGTCTGCGTTGGGTACGTAGACAACACTCTCCCCTCGTTGCTATGCATCACATGATCCTGTGTGCGCGTAGGAAATTTTTGAAATTACTACGAAACCCTACAAGTATTGCTATGGCGAATTTGTGTTGGGTCTAACCCCATCCCGCGGATAGTATCCTGATATATTAGGTTTAGGCTACTGCCACCGTCCATCAAGACTCTTCTGAAGTGATATCCGCTAATTACTGGGTCTAATACCAGGGGAGCCCATCCTGCGTGTCGGATACTTGCTGAGTAATTGCGATGGTCGAAAGTGATCGGTTGAGATGACCAGTGGCAGGACTTCATGGTGACAGGCACTTGGGTATATTTTCCTGGGAGTGCCGCGTTGTTTTTTCCCTTGATTACGTGTAACACATTTACTGTTTTGACTTCTGGTGGAAATTTCTTTTGTTCCCCCTTGTCTTGCTTGGGGGGCTCATCCTCGTCTTCACTTGGTGTATCCTCCCCCTTGTGTACGGCGTTGTGCTTTCCAGACAGCTTGAAGACCCAACATTCTCTGTGGGTATGATTAGCAGGTTTACCAGGGGTACTATGAATCTGACATACTTGGTCCAGAATTTTGTTGAGGCTGGACAATTCATCCCTGGTGCCTTTAGGGGGCGGCTTTTGACCTGGCCGAGAGCTTTTGAATCCGACATTTACTGCCGTGCCCTTCGTGATGTCTTCTTTATTCCGGCATTTGCTATTGCTGTTGCACCGTGATTTCCCATTTCCATCTCTAACTTCAGATGTACTGGGGTCGCTGGTGCTGCATCTCGGCTTATTTTGGCAAGGCTTCGGCGTCCGGACAGTCGACAATCTGGTTCTTTTTAGTAAGAAACCTGTTCCAAAGCTTTCGGACTGACTCTCTGGGCTGTTGAGTTATATGACTCAAATCGTCCACATCCGGAGTTCGGACATAAGTCCCTTGAAAATTTTCCTGAAAGGCGTCTTCGAGCTCTTCCCAACTTCCAATGGAGCTTTCGGGGAGGCCTTTGAGCTAGTGACGAGCTGGCCCTTTGAGGGGTAGGTACTTGATGGCGTGGAGATCATCTCCTCGAGCCATATGGTTATGAAGGATGTAGTCCTCAGTCCAGATCCCAGGGTCTATTGTTCCATCGTATGCCTCTATGTTTACGGCCTTGAATCCCTCTGGAAATTCGTGGTCCAGCACCTCATCGGTGAAACATAGGGGGTGTGCGGCACACCTGTAGCTGGGTGTACCACATTGTTCGGATGTTTGTTGTGTTGCATTGTATGCTGGGGCGCGCTTGCGTGGTCCATAGATGGATCTTGTTGCACCGTCCTTTGGGTGCGAGACCTCGCATGGGTCGCGTATTGTATTGTGAACGGCGTTGTGTGCCGCTCTGTGTTGGTACAGGGGTCGTCTATCCGACCAGATGGCTGCTTTGATATTTGGTTGTGGGGGTTCTGAGGCCTCCTCATCGAATTCGTGTAGCAGCTTCCGCTTTGGGTAGCTTTTGGAGGGGCGATTGTCGCCGTACTTTGCTGCAGTGTTGAGTATTTTACTCCATCTGATTTGGAGTGTGTCTTGTGTGACCTTGATCCTTTGCTTCTGCTTTTTCAGACTCCTTGCGGTGGCAACAAACCTTTTACGGGCAGGCTACTGCTCCGGGTGTCTGTCCGGCGTTATGTCGTCCGGACCATTATCCTTGATAGGATTTGTTTGTTCGGTTTGATTATCCGGATTGCCGTTGTCCGGCAGCGGTTCGCCCTGCTCCAGTGCTGGGTCTGTGTGATCGCTATTTCTATCGAGGCGGGATTTGGGGCGGCGCTTGCGTCGCCGCTTTGACTGCTTTTCGAGGGAACATGCCTTCGGTGCGTCCTTCCGCTCCTCGTCGTCATCTTTTGGTGCGTCCACCATGTATACGTCATATGACGAGGTGGCGTTCCAGGGCCCAATGGGCACTGGTTCTTCATCGTCTCCTTCAACGGCGTCCATACCGTAGATGTCTTCGGAGTCGAAGTCGATCATGTCGGTTAAATCGTCGACAGTGGCTACAAAGTGGGTGGTGGGTGGGCTTTGAATTTCTTCATCGTCCGCATCCCAATCTCGCAGACCGTAGTCCGGCCAGGGCTCTCCTGATAAAGAGAGAGACTTTAGTGATTTTATAATATC
>NW_021299132.1:19002-19571 GCF_002162155.2 Triticum dicoccoides
GGAGGTAAAACCCTACGTCCTGCTTGATTAATATTGATGATATGGGTAGTACAAGAGTAGATCTACCATGAGATCAGAGAGGCTAAACCCTAGAAGCTAGCCTATGGTATGATTGTTGTTCTTTATGTCGTCTACGGACTAAAACCCTCCGGTTTATATAGACATCGGAGAGGGTGAGGGTTACACAAAGTCGGTTACAATGGTAGGAGATCTGAATATCCGTATTGCCAAGCTTGCCTTCCATGCCAAGGAAAGTCCCTTCCGGACACGGGACGAAGTCTTCAATCTTGTATCTTCATAGTCCAGGAGTCCGGCTGAAGGTATAGTCCGGCCATCCGGACACCCCCTAATCCAGGACTCCCTCACTCTTGGCTGTACCTTTTTCCTGTATCGCTGCACTTACATTTATAGCTACTTGGTTATGTAGCATCACTCTTCATCTTATCTTAAATATTCTCCATTTTTTCGTATATTATCACATCTATATTTACTCTTAACAAAATGTCGAATAAAGGCGATGCTTTTGAAGAAGATTCTGTGGTAAACTTCTTGAATTGCCCCCCCCCCCC
>NW_021299132.1:19710-46109 GCF_002162155.2 Triticum dicoccoides
TCAAGCCTTCAAACTTTGTTGTATATATTTGGTTAGGCATGACTGTAACAGCTGTTTATGTTTGGAGTTTGCATCAAATTGCTTGTTTAAAGTTTATTATATGTAGTTCATAAACAAAAGTTCGTCCTTTCTCAATTTATGTTTTCACTTGTACAACCAAGTTCCTTCTTCATACCATGTAAATTAAACTATACAGAGCAAGTTCCTTCTTTTGCACTTCATGTATGCTTCTGTTCTTCATCTGTATTCCAGTGGTGTGGTGAACCTACCCACTACAGCACAATGTCATATTCTGCAATGTCTTAACTATGAAAAATGTCATATCATTCTACTATTATTTAAACTGTCTCTTTATTTGCCAATCTGAAATGGTATAAATTGACAGCACACTAACCATTGATACTTATGACTTCCTGATCTGTAATGCAGTGGTGTCGTGAAGCTGCCACCTCCTTCACAATGTCATTTCCTGCCATGTCTTGACCTGAACAATACCATATTGTGTTAATGGTAATTTAAACTGTGTCACTTTATTCGTCAGTAAGAAATGTGATGAATTGTCAGCACTGATACTTTTATGTGCAAAACCTGTCATCTGTCTGCTTGTTTATCTTTCAGAGTGTGGAACATATAAGTGTTGAACAAGCGCAGTCTCATCATCTTGCTCAGCTGCTTGCACTGCAGCTCCCCAGCAGGGCTAACCTTTCTTGAACTCTATTGAAGTGTTGTTGGTTTTGTATATTAGTTTGTCGGCATGTTTATTTGTACTGGTGGCGATCTTTGATGCCCAGTGTATGTAATCTGTTGTCTGCTTGTGCTTTATTATCATAGTGGCGAACTTTGATGCCCAGTGGATGTAATATGTTGTAATTTCTTTATTGTATAGTATAGGTTTCTTCTTATTGACGATGATGTAGTTATTTTACTGTATATATATCCCGTCTTCACAGTAAAGCGGCCAAACCGTACAATTACGGTACATTATCGGGCCATCATGCAATCACGATGTAGCTTGGGCCTGAAACGTGTCGAT
Source organism: Triticum dicoccoides (assembly GCF_002162155.2). Classification (NCBI taxonomy): domain Eukaryota; kingdom Viridiplantae; phylum Streptophyta; class Magnoliopsida; order Poales; family Poaceae; genus Triticum; species Triticum dicoccoides. Next base: position 20,744 of record NW_021299132.1, read on the forward strand.
CAGCTCAAGGGCCGGCAGCAGCCCGAAATGAACCCCGGCCCATGAATATGCGAATCAAATCACAGGTTTTAACAGGCCGAAAAATTGTCTCGGTCCTTGTTTGGCCCAATCAGATATCGGCTGCGAGCAGGCCGGATGCAAACCGGGCCGTAGTTAGGCCATACTATATGACGGGCTTTTAACAGGCTGAAATTAATATAGGGCCGAAATGTTAAACAAGCCCTTAACAGGCCAAAACTAATATCAGGCCGAATTACTAAGTGGGCCTTTAGCAAGTGGGCCCAAAAGCATAGTGTCCAGTTGATGGGCCGAATCTGATATGGGCCATAATTAGGCCCAAAACCTCTTAATTAGATCTCATATGGGCCACTATTAGGCCCGAAGCGTGGCAGGCCATTAATAGACCATATCAAATATGGGCCGGCATTTAGCCCAAAACATGGCAGTCGGTTAACGGGCCGGCCTACTAGGGTAATCAAAATCTCGTGGCCCTAGAGCTGGGCCCGCCCATTAATGTCGGCAAAATCTTGTGGTCCTTTAGCTGGGCCGACCCATTATGATCCGCAAGAATTTTGTCGGCCTTTACCTGGGCCGGCCCATTATGGCACACAAAAATCTGGGGGGCCTTTACCTACGCCGGCCGATTATGGCCCGCAAAATCTTGTGGGCCTTTAGCTAGGCCAGCCCATTATGGTCCGCAAAATCTCATGGGCCTTTATCTTGGCCGGCCCATTATGGTCCGCAAAATCTTGTGGGCCTTTAGTTGGGCCGGCCCATTTAAACTTGTTGGGCCATGACACGTGTCGACGTATCATAGGCGCCTTCTGTCCAGTGAGTGGATGACATCTGTCCCGACGATGAGCCGACACATGTTTCCTCTAGCCAATGATGATTTTACACGTGGAAAATCCCCATTGGTCGGGGCTGTTAACGGGTTATCGGATCCAAAACTCGACCCGGTAGCTTAACAGCGTTCCATTATGGTGGATGCCACGTGTCAGTCACCCTTGATGAAAGCACTTCTGTGACGCGCGATTTATCGTCATGGAAGTGGACACTTCCGTGATGATAATTTTGGTAATGTCATGCAACACTTCTACGACAGCACAGGTATGACTATCTGTCATAAATTTGTCATGCAACACTTCTGTCATAAATTTGTCATAGATGTACATGCATGACAAAAAAGCGAGATACTGTGACAAACACGTATCATCACGGAAGTGTATTTTTTTAGTGCACGCGCCCCCCTGACCTCTCTCTCTGACACCCACAGCTCCTCCCCTCCTCTGGCTCCCTCCCCCTCTCTTCCCGAGCGCACCAGAGGTCGCCGCCGTGCTCTGTCACGGCAATCGGCCACCCCACGCCTCACCGACGCACCCAGAAACTCCGCCACTTCTTCCTCGACCGCCTCACCGAGCCATGCCCCGTGGAGGCCCACGAATGTCTTCACCGAGGTCGTCTTGGACCTCCAGACAACGAGATCGCTTTCGCCGCCCTGATCGCTTCGGACCTCCTCCGAGCTCGTCGTCTGCATCGCTGCAATCTATGTGAGGCCACGGTCTGAACCCCCCTTTCCTTCCCTCGCTTGCATGTCGTAGCCGCTGCCTCACCGATGATCGTAACCGCCGCCGCCTGAGCTCGTCGCCGACGCAGCTCCGGTGACCAAATGGTCTCCCCGGCGAGTCCAAACCTCTCCCCGCACCCCGTAGAGCCTCGCTAGTGCATCCACTCGCCCGCTAGCACGCGCAGCAGCAAAACCACCGATGCCCAAACTCTGGCGGCCGCAAAAGAGCTCGCCGCTGTCGGCTCAGGCCACCCCGGCTCCTCCCGTTTGCTCCATTAGATGCGCCGCATTGCCAGCTAGCCGTAGCTGCAAACCACGAGTAAAATAGTGCCCTGTAGAGCATTCCTGAGCCGCCCCGTCGTCTCTATCGTCGCCGGCGACAAGCCGTGGACCAAGTCCGGCGGGTTTGGCCCCGTTTGACCGGGGTTTGACTTCCCCCTGAGCCACTGACGTGTGGGCCAGGCCCGTGCTTAAGTAAGCGATAGATTAATTAGCGTTCATTAACTTAGTTAGATAGGTTAGCCTCTGACATGTGGGCCCAGGCCTTAACTATACTAGATTAGGTTTAGTTTAATTTTAATTAACCTTGTTAGTTAACTGTGTCACTCACGTGTGGACCCCACACGTCAGGTTTGACCCGGACCAGCCCTGTTGACTTGCTGACATCATCATGACTTCAGGCTGCCGCAATAAATACTTTCTGGAATTTTGAAATAAATCAGAAATGGTTTATTATTTTCACAAAATACCCAAAACTTCTAAAAATCATATTAAATCAACCGTGACTCCAAATGAAATAAATTATATATGAAAAATTATCAAAAAATGCAGTCTATCCATTTATGCTACTTTCATGCATGATAAACCAACTTATACCCATTGTATAAGTGAAAACATGATAATGGCATTTTAAATGCTAAATATGGAGTTTGCATATGAACCCTTGGTCCATGTGGACTTCATTTAAATTTTTGCTAGATGCATTAGTGCAAATCATAACATTATTGCCATGTCATGATCATGCATCATATTGTGCATTGCATTAATCATGTTTCTTCCCTGTTTGCCGGTGTTGTTCCCCCTCGGTAGACGTTGTTCCGATGTTGTGATCATTGACACTGATGATGACTCAATGCTATCTTCAGAAGTGCCACGCAAGCAAAAACCCCTTGTTCATTCCTATACAATCACACTCTCTCGCTCCTGCTATCTTTTACTGCATTAGGACAACAACATTTGAACTGTTACATGCTGCGGTAATTGAACCCCTTTCCTCTGCATGACCTGTCATTGCCACAGTAAATAGATGAAACCCAATAGCAGGATTAGGAATAGTTTGAGCCCTAATGTGCCTACTCATTCATGCTTGTTGTTATGCCTGCTACTGCTTAGAGTTGAGTCAGGTCTGATTCATCGAGAATGAATTGGAACATGGTGAACATGTCCTACCGTTGAGAGCTAAGTGTGTGAACACGATTTGGTAAAGGTACCGGTGAGAGGCCATGTAGGAGTACATGGTTGGTTGTCTCATTGCAGCCGATCTTAGGAACTGAGTTCTGTGTTTGTGATACATGAACAGTTACTACCACACATTGGGTTTCGGTAACTCGGCCCCTCTCGGCTTATTAATCAACTCGATCTCTGTCCAGGAGTTGCAACTAGTTTCTGGTGTTTGTAGGTAGTGTTAGTAGTTTACCAAGTGACCCCCGGTACAGGTGGGCTTGGAACAAACTAGGCACAGTGGCACGGTGTACCAAGTGGCACCCGGATGGTGGGCTTGGGAACCCTGCACACATCGTTTGGGGCCGTGAGCGACACCCGGCCGGATCACCTTGCGGATGGAACCCGAATTGGAGATAAACCTGGACGAGAGACTTGTGTGGTTAGTTAGGTCGTGGCCAACTCCCACGCCAGGCTTTCGCTTGAAGGTTGTCGAGGTACACGACATGTACATGGTTGTAAGTGGCGAGAGCGTGTGTGAAGAAGTACACCCCTGCTGGGTTATCATTATCTATTCGAATAGCCAGATTCCTCGGATATGGAAACTTGGACCCCTTGCATAGTTCATAGACAAGTGAAAGTGGATACTCTAAAATGCGCAAGATAAGCCCGAGTGCAAAGCTGGCTTCATAGGGAGACGAGAGCGGATCCATAGTGGTGTATTGATATGGTATATGTGGACTCGTGTGCGCCACCTCAAAAGAGTTACTTGCAGTCATAGTTCAGGATAGCCACCGAGTCAAAGCTGGCTTGCTGCAGTTAAAGTCCACCACCCCTTTCTTCATATTGATGCATATGTAGCTAGTTCTGATGTAAGTCCTGCTGGGTACATTTGTACTCATGTTTGCTTAGTTTATGTTTTTGCAGAGAGACTTCAGTCTCACTAGTAGTTCCGCATGGACTTCGATGTTTAGCTCGTTACCTCAGCTACGATCTTGTACCCTTGGGAGGGTCTTGTAGATAGTCAGGCTCCTCAGACAAGTTAAGCTTCCGCATGAGCTTGTTGCTTGTATGCTCTGTATGTTGGGTCATGAGACCCATGTTTGTAATATCTCGCTCCTCAGAGCCTATTGAATAAATACTTTGAGTCATAGAGTTTTGTTGTGATGCCATGTTGTATTTACACATATCGAGCATATTGTGTGTATGATTGAAATGCTTGGTATGTGTGGGATCCGACAACCTAGTTGTTTATCGTTGGTAGCCTCTCTTATGGGGAAATGTAGTCTTGTGCTTCCATGAGCCATAGTAGTCCGCTACAGCCCGGTTCATCGGAGTGCTGCTAGCCCAGCACTACTGCTCCGGAACACTTGACTGGCCGGCATGTGATTCACTTTGTTCCTGTGTCTGTAACTTCGGGGAAATGTCACGGGGTGACATCTGTAGTCCTGCCTAGCCTGCTACAGCCCGGTTCACCGGAGTCCTGTTATCCAGTGCTATAGGCCGGATTCGCACGCTGTTGACCGACATGCTTGATGTTGATTCATGTATGCCTGTCCCCATAAGTTAGTGCCACTTTGGGTTCACGACTAGTCATGTCGGACCGGGTTCTCTGTCATATGGATGCTAGCGACACTATCATATACGTGAGCCGAAAGGCGCAAACGGTCCCGGGCCATGGTAAGGCGACACCCGTGGGAATACCGTGCGTGAGGCCGCAAAGTGATATGAGGTGTTACCGGCTAGATCGATGTGACTTGGAATCGATGTCATGCAAGTTATTTTTTGTAAGCACGTGTGACTATATTCGGAATACATGCCTACATTACATTGATGAATTGGAGCTAGTTCTGTGTCATCCTAGGTTATGACTATTACATGATGAACCGCATCCGACATAATTCTCTATCACCGATCCATTGCCAATGAGCTTTCCATATATTGTCCTTCGCTTATTTACTTTTCCGTTGCTACTGTTACAATCACTACAAAATACCAAAACATTACTTTTGCTATCGTTACCTTTTTGCTGTCATTACCACTACTATGATATTACTTTGCTACTAAACACTTTGCTGCAGATACTAAGTTTCCAGGTGTAGTTGAATTGACAACTCAACTGCTAATACTTGAGAATATTCTTTGGCTCCCCTTGTGTCGAATCAATAAATTTGGGCTGAATACTCTACCCTCGAAAACTGTTGTGATCCCCTATATTTGTGGGTTATCAAGACTATTTTCTGGCGCCGTTGCCGGGGAGCATACCTCTATTCTTTGAGTCACTTGGGATTTATATCTTCTTATCATTATGAAGAACTCGAGAGATCCAAAAACCAAGATTTATCACTCAACTAGGAGAGGAGGTAAGGAACTGCCATCTAGCTCTGCACTTGATTCACCTTCTATTTTGAGTAAGCTTGCGACACCTAAACCTGCTTCTGCTATTCGTTCTGATATGTCGCATGTTATTGATGATGCCACTTCTGCTATGCATGATACTTATGATTAAACTACTTCTATGCTTGATACTATTGTGCCACTTGGTGAATTTCTTGACGAACAACTTGCTAGGGTTAGAGAGATTGAAAATATTGAATCTGATAATATTGATGAAAGTGATGATGAAGACTCTCCCCCTAATGAAAATGAATCGCCTGTTATTCCCGAGGGTTATGTTTTTGAAACGGAAGCTACTTTAGCTATTTTAGCTTGCAAAGATAGATACGAACTCAAGAGGCTATTAGCTAAATGGAAGCAACAATCTCTTAATGCTAGAATGAAACCTGACCCTGCTTTTGCTACTTCACCTATCTTTGTTACTGATAAGGATTATGAATTCTCTGTTGATCCTGATAAAATTTCTTTGGTTGAATCTGATCCTTTTCATGGCTATGAATCTGAAACTGTTGTGGCTCATCTTACTAAATTAAATGATATAGCCACCCTGTTCACTAATGACGAGAGAACTCGCTACTTCTATATCCTTAAAATATATCCCTTCTCATTAAAGGTTGATGCTAAGATATGGTTTAATTCTCTTGATCCTGGTTGTGTGCGTAGTCCCCAGGATATGATTTATTACTTCTCTGCTAAATATTTCCCTGCTCATGAGAAACAAGCTTCCTTAAGGGATATATGTAATTTTGTGCAAATTGAAGAAAAGAGTCTCCCACAATCTTGGGGGGGGGGCTTCTCCAATTACTTAATGCTTTACCTGATCATCCTCTTAAGATAGATGAAATACTTGATATCTTTTATAATGGACTAACCGATGCTTCTAGAGATTTCCTGGATAGTTGTGTTGGTTCTGTTTTCAGGGAAAGAACACCAGATGAAGATGAAATTCTATTGAATAATATGTTGACAAATGAAAATAATTGGACACTTCCTGAGCCAGCTCCTGAGCTTTTCCTAAACCAACTCTAAAGAAGAGGGGTATTCTATTTCTTAGTCCTGAAGATATGCAAGAGGCAAAGAAATCTATGAAAGAAAAATGTATTATAGCTAAAGATGTTAAGAATTCTATACCTACTAATAAAGTAAGGTGCGTTTCTCCAACTTTTTCATCCGTTCACCATCAATTTTTTTTCTATCCGAGGTCGTACTAAATTTTTGTCGTTGTCTGTTAGCACAGGAAAAACGATTTCTGCAGAATTACGTGCGTGGGCCGCGCGTGCTATGGCCCAGTAAAGTCAGCCCAGTTTTTCCTGCCCATGTAGCAATAAAAAAAATCATATTTTCCGCATGATACGACAAATAGTTTCAGCTACGCACAGGGCACCCAAGACTCGGCGGCCCATTTTTGCTCGCGTTCTATTTCAATTTTTCTTTTTCTGTTTCTTTCTCTTTGTAGTTCCTGTTTCTTTTTATTTTTTCACATTCTAAGCCTATTTTTAATTTTCTTCTGAAATTCAAAATTTTCAAAAAATGTCTCCAATTTTAACTTATATTTAAAATTTCGTAAAAAGTTATGAATTAAAAAAAATGTGTTCCTATAGTAAAAAAACGTTTCGATTATTTTCATGCCAATAATTTTTCAAAATTTTGAAAAATATTCCAATTTTTCCAAAAAATTGTTGTTATTTTAAAAAAAATCAAGATTAATTTTTTTTGACAAATGTTCCAAATTCAAAAAATATTTTGTTTTAGCGATATGTGCAAAAATTGAAAGTAATGTTGGCATTAAAGAAACACATTTTCTAAAATTCTTCTGAATTTTCAAGACATATTCTAATTTTTAAAAATTGTTCACAACTTAAAAAATGTTCGTATTTTTTATAAAGGTTCATGTTTTTAAGTTTCAAGACATATTCTAATTTTATAAAGGCTTTGTCTTAAAATCTATGGAATTTTCAAAAAAATGTTCATGTTGCCAAGTATATTCGGTAGTTCATGTTATGAATTCCAAAATTATGTTCATTCTAAAAAATGTTTACAATTTAATTTCTTTTGTCATTCTGATTGTTTCTGAGTTTTAAAAATTATTCCAATTTTTTGGAAAATATTTAGTTTTTTTTCGAATTTGTGGATAATTTAAAAAATGTTACAAATTTGAAAAATATTCTTGTGTTTGTGATATATTGAAAAAGTTGAAAATAATGTTTGCATTAAAAGACACATTTTCTAAATTTCTTCTATGTGTTCAAAATATGTTCCCATTTCCTAAAATTGTAAACAAATTAAAAAAATATCTTACTTTATAAACTCTCCATGCTTTTAAGAAATGTTTGTGAATGTTAACAAATGTTCCACTCAAAAAAATCATGGTTTTTAAATGTATGGAAATTTCAAAAAAATGTTAGTAATTTGGTAAATTGTTCGCGTTGCCAAGTATATTTGGCAGTTCATAGATATCAGTTTCTGAAAAGTTCAAGAAAAAAATGTTTTGAAGTTGATGTTGCATTATGTTCTTTAATGTTCACGCTGACCATTAGTTAACAGGACGCGTTTGTTTGAGCGGCTAGCTACATGTGGTCGGGTTTTTGAGGCCGTGAGTTCGATCACTACCATACTAGGCCTGCTCCGTATCTTGCACATCGAGCTAAGTCAGCTTGTTCAGATTAAGGGACACCATAAATTATTGACGGTGATAGCCTCCATGTGCCAGTAAAAAAGAATATGCAGGTTAATTATAATTGAAAGAAATTATGGGCACGTGCCAATGCAACAGAATATACTGGTTCAGCTCTAATTAAAGGGTGCCATGTTGAACTAGAGAATACGTTCATTTGAGGGTCTTGATCCATTCTTATATTAAGCTAGAGGCATGTAATTTTGTGATCCCGTTGCAACGCACGGGCATGTGTGCTAGTTACTTCCTATTGAAGAAATACATGGTCTTAATTTACCGCCTGTTGAAGAAACATATGATCTTAATCCATCTCCTATTGAAGAAATGCATGGTCTTGATAACGCGACACAGGTAGTAAACGTAAATTCTCTCTATAGATATGATAAAGATGAAATCCCATTTACTAAGTTTGCTAGCCCATTCTTAGATGAGTTTGATAAATTTATGGCTAAGCAAGAAGACTTCAATGCTTATTTTGGTAGAGAATTAAAACGCAGCGCTGATATGCCCGAGCACTTGGGTGATTATATGGCTAATGTTAAATGTGAACTTAAACTTATTAGTAAACATGCTTCTATGGTTACTACTCAAGTACAACATGTACTTAAAGCTCAGAATGATTTGCTCAATGAATTGAATAGTAAGAATAATGATAATGTTGTTAGAGTTATGACTAGAGGTGGTAGAATGACTCAGGAACCACTGTATCCTGAAGGCCACCCTAAGACAATTGAGCAAGAATCTCAGAGAAATAATATAGATGCACCTAGTCCTTCTAAAAGGAAGAAAAAGAAAAATGACAAGACTTTGCATGCTTCTAGTGAACCTATTACTGAAACACCTGAGAATTCAAATGATATTTCTATTTCTGATGCTGAAACACAATCTGGTAATGAACCTGAAACTAGTGATAATGTTAATGATAATGTTCATGATGATGCTCACAATCAAAGAATCAACGTTAATGACCCACAATGATATAGAAATTGAACATGCTGTTGATCTTAATAACCCACAATCAAAGAATCAACGTTATGATAGGAAAGACTTTGTTGCTAGGAAACATGGTAAAGAAAGAGAACCACGGGTTCAGAAACCCATGCCTTTTCCTCCCAAACTATCCAAGAAAAGGATGATGAGGATTTTGAGCGCTTTGCTGAAATGATTTGACCTACCTTTTTGCGTATGCGATTAACTGATATGCTTAAAATGAATCATTATGCTAAGTATATGAAATAAATTGTTACTAATAAAAGAAAGATACCGGAAGCTGAAATTCCACCATGCTTGGTAATTATACTTTTAAGGGTGGAATACCAAAGATACCTGGAGATCCAGGAGTACCCACTATACCATGCTCCATTAAAAGAAACTATGTTAAAACTGCTTTATGTGATCTTGGAGCCGGTGTTAGTGTTATGCCTCTCTCTTTATATCATAGACTTGATTTGAATAAGTTGACACCTACTGAAATATCTTTGCAAATGGTTGATAACACAACTGCTATACCTGTCGGTATTTCTGAGGATGTGCCTGTTGTAGTTGCAAACATTACTATTTTAATGGACTTTGTTATTATTGATATTCCCAAGGACGATAATATGTCTATTATTCTTGGAAGACCCTTTTTGAATACTGCAGGGGCTATTATTGATTTCACTAAAGGAAATGTCACTTTTCATGTTAATGGTAATGAGCATACGGTACACTTTCCGAGGAAACAACCTCAAGTTCATAGTATCAACTCTATTGGAAAAAATCAATCGATTATATTTGGAGGTTTTGAATTTCGTCTTCCTACTTTCAAGAAGAAATCTGATATTCTTATTATTGGGGATGTGCATATCCTCGTTGAGGTAACATAGTGTTATTCGAAATTTCTCCGGTTCCATGTTATTCGAAATGAGTTCGTTAACAAGACTTGATCAACCTTGTTAGTGGATTCCTTTTGATGAGCATGAGATGGATGAAACTAGAAGGCACAACCTTCTGTACCCTCCTCTTACTTTCTGTTATTTATAGTAAATAAAATAAAAATAGTATTTTTCTGTCTGTTATCTAATTATCCGTGCAATATAAAAATACCCCAAAAATAAAAGTTCTCCAAATGCCCTGAAATTTAAATATGATTTTTTTCTAGAATATTTGAGAATATTTGGCACTGAGAACACAGTAGGGGGGGTCATCCACCTGGCCACGAGGGTGGAGTGCGCGCCCTACCCCCTGGGGGCGCCCCCTGCCTCGTGGGCCCACGGTGGACCTCCTCCACTTATTCCTGCACCCACACACTTCTTCTTCCTCCCACAAACACAAATATCCAGTTCTTACCCAAGTCCAAGCAAATTTTGCTGCCATTTTCGATCTCCTTGCTGAAAGTACCTCTCACAAAACTGCTTGGGGGATTGTTCCTTGGTATGTGACTCCTCCATTGGTCCAATTGGTTTTTGTTCTAGTGCTTTATTCATTGCAAATTTATGCTGCCTAGGTGACCATGTTCTTGAGATTGCGTGTCAAATTTATATGGTTCCAAGTAGTTTTGGTGCATGATATAGGCTCTAGGCACTTGTAGGAGTAGTTGCTATCAATATTATTGAGCTTTGTTTACTTTTATTTTGAAGTTACTAAATTTTTTAGAATTTTTCAAAAAATAGTCAAGAGATTTTTGAGGGGCTCATCGGGCCGAAGCTCGAATGAAAAGGCACAGAAGCCCAAATATAATTTGCCTCGCACCACGGAGGTTCTGTCGTGTGAATGGCCTTCCGATGATTTCTTGAGAGTAGCCGGGATTTACGAAGATTTTTATGAATTGGCTGAGAATGCAGGCCTCACCGCGTTCCTCCACGACCGACATGAACAGTATCTCTTACTCACCAATATCTTTGTGCAAAACATTCATTTCCATGCTAGGAGCTCACCACCTACGGTGGAGTTTTATTTATATGATGAGCATAAGGAGATGTCACTTTATGATTTTTTTCGGGTTTGTTTGATCCCTTTCGAGGGAACGATTGAGGAACCACATCGTGGTGATGTGGATGGGTTTATTGATACCATCACTCTAGGGGAAACGAGGAAGGTTTCCGATGCACGAATCACTAGCATACATTTTCCTATTCTACGCTACTTTGAAATATTTGCTAGTCGTTGCTTAATTGGTCGTGGAAACTATGGAAACCTTAGTGTTCCTGATATTATTATTTTGTTCCACGGTTTATTCTGTGATAACTCTGTTAGTATGGGCGGTATTATTGCTAAACAGTTAAGTCTGAACCGTACAAAGGGCCCCATCTTTGGAGGCATCTATGCTTCACGCCTAGCTGCACATTTTAACATACCTATTAGGCATTATGAGAAGGAAGAAAAATTGCTGCCCACTGTTTATTTAGATTATAAGAGTATGATGGCGCATGATTTTATTGTTAAGAATAGGGAACGAGAGCTTAAATACAAATTGTTCTTTGATAAACATCATCCTGAGAATATTACCCTGCCTGCTCCTTCCTTGTTTGATTTATCTGCAGGTAAGTACCTTGTTCCGTTAGAGGCTATTCACGCCTACCGGAATCCTACATTAGCCACAGAGCCAGAGTCGGAACCACAAGTTGATCGTCCACGACAGTCTAATTACCATTGGGATCCGGAAATGATTGCAAACCAGTGGCAATCAGAGTCTTCTTCATCTCAGTACGACCCCAACTACTGTTATGGATATCCGCCAGGCCAACCGTAGCCATAGACCAACTTAGGCCAAAAGCCTAAGCTTGGGGGAGTACGTATTTCTCACCGACATTATATTCATGTCCACACACTCATTGGTAGATGTCGGTGCTCATTATTTTTCATTGTATCATCCATGCTAGTTTAATTTCCTTTTTATGCTTTCTTCTTGTGTGTTTAATAAACCTTAAGAAAAAACAAAAAAATTAGTTGTAGCTTTTAACTAGTTTTAATTGCCATGCTTGTAGTAGTAATTAAAAAGAAAACCCAAAAAGATTTCATGTTCTTCTTTTGCTTGTTGGGAGCTTTCCCGTGTAAATAGTTTTATTTCTTTTCTTTTCTTTGGCTGGTCGATAAGAGAAGACCATAATTAAATTGTTGAAGTGGCTCTTATATGCATTATTGTTGATCTGAAAAAAGAGCCCATATTGCCTTGTCTTCTCCTGTTTATTGAATGCTTGCAGATTCTAGCTTAGTCCAATGCACGTACACTGTTATTATTATAAACATCGTTCGGTCGTCCAAGTGAAAGGCAATTATGACGATATATGATGGACTGACTGAGATAAGAAAAGCTGGTATGAACTCGACCTATCTTGTTTTTGTAAATATGATTAGCACATCATTCCTGATTCAACCTATTATGAATAAACATGTTTGCAATGACAACTAGAGATCATAGTTTCTTGTGCCATGCTTGATTAGCTAGGAGTTTATAATGGTTTACCTTGCGTGCCAACATGCTATTAAAATGGTTGTGATGTGGTATGATAGGGTGGTATCCTCCTATTAATGATTTAAGTGACTTGACTTGGCGCATGTTCACACATGTAGTTGAAACAAAATCAACATAGCCTTCACGATATTTATGTTCATGGTGGATCATATCCTACTCATGCTTGCATTCGGTGTTGATTAATTTTAATGCATGTTCATGACTGTTGTCGCTCTCTAGCTGGTCGCTTCCCAGTCTTTTTCTAGCCTTCACCTATATTAAGCGGGAATACTGCTTGTGCATCCAACTCCATAAACCCCAAAGTCATTCCATATGAGTCCACCATACCTACGTATATACGGTATCTACCTGCCATTCCAACTAAATTTGTATGTGCCAAACTCTAAACCTTCAAATAAATATCATGTTTTGTATGCTCGAATAGCTCATGTATCAACTAGGGTTGTCCGTATCTTCCATGTTAGGCGGGTTATTCTCAAGAGGAGTGGACTCCGCTCCTCACTCACGAGAAAAATGGCTGGTCACCGGGATGCCCAGTCCCATGCTTTATGCAAACTAAATCAAAATAATTGCAAACAAAACTCCCCCTGGGACTCTTGTTAGTTGGAGGCACTCATTGTTTCGAGCAAGCCATGGATTGATGCTTGTTGGTGGAAGGGGGAGTATAAACTTTACCATTATGTTTGGGAACCGCCTATAATGCGTGTAGCATGGAAGATATCGCCATCTCTTGGTTGTTATGTTGACAACGAAAGTATACTGCTCAAAATATTATTCACCTCTATTTTAAAATTGAGCTCTGGCACCTCTACAAATCCCTGCTTCCCTCTGTGAAGGGCCTATCTATTTACTTTTATGTTGAGTCATCATCCTCTTATTAAAAAGCACCAGTTGGAGAGCACCGCTGTCATTTGCATTCATTACTGTTAGTTTACATTGAGTATGACTTGACTGGATCTCTTTTTCCATGAATTACAATGTCTAGTCAGTCCTTGATCTTTAAAGGTGCTCTGCATTTATGTTTTGCGGTCTCAGAAAGGGCTAGCGACATACCATCTTGTTATATCATATTATGATTGTTTTGAGAAGGTGTTGTCATCCGAGATTTACTATTATTGCTCGCTAGTTGATTATGCCATTGATATGACTAAACATGAGACCTATGCGTTATTGTGAATGTGGTTAGTTCATAATCTTTGCTGAAAACTTGAATGCTGGCTTTACATATTTACAACAACAAGAGCAAACAGAGTTTGTAAAAGTTTTTCTTTATCACTTTCAGTTTGTCAACTGAATTTCTTGAGGACAAGCAAAGGTTTAAGCTTGGGGGAGTTCATACGTCTCCGTCGTATCTACTTTTCTAAACACTTATGCCCTTGTTTTGGACTCTAACTTGCATGATTTGGATGGAACTAACCCGGACTGACGTTGTTTTCAGCAGAATTGCCATGGTGTTATTTATGTGCAGAAACAAAAGTTCTCGGAATGACCTGAAACTTCAAAGAACATCTTTTCCGAAATTATAAAAAATCCTTGCAAAGGATGAAGACCAGGGGGCCCACACCCTAGCCACAAGGGTGGGGGGCGCCTGCCCCTCCAGGGCGCCCCCCTACCTCGTGGGCCCCCTGGAGCTCCTCCGACCTCGACTCCAACTCTATATATTTGCTTTCGGGGAGAAAAAATCAGAGAGAAGGATCATCGCGTTTTACGATACGGAGTCGCCGCCAAGCCATAAAACCTCTCGAGAGGGCTGATCAGGAGTTCGTTCGGGGCTCCGGAGAGGGGAATCCGTCGCCATCGTCATCATCAACCTTCCTCCATCACCAATTTCATGATGCTCATTTCCTTGCGTGAGTAATTCCATCGTAGGCCTTCTAGACGGTGATGTGTTGGATGAGATTTATCATGTAATCGAGTTAGTTTTGTTAGGGTTTGATCCCTAGTATCCACTATGTTCTGAGATTGATGTTGCTATGACTTTGCTGTGCTTAATGCTTGTCACTAGGGCCCGAGTGCCATGATTTCAGATCTGAACCTATTATGTTTTCATCAATATATGAGAGTTCTTGATCCTATCTTGCAAGTCTATAGTCACCTATTATGTGTTATGATCCATTAACCCCGAAGTGACAATAATCGGGATACATACCGGTGATGACCGTAGTTTGAGGAGTTCATGTATTCAGTATGTGTTAATGCTTTGGTCCGGTACTCTATTAAAAGGAGGCCTTAATATCCCTTTGTTTCCGTTAGGACCCCACTGCCACGGGAGGGTAGGACAAAAGATGTCATGCAAGTTCTTTTCCATAAGCACGTATGACTATATTCGGAATACATGCCTACATTACATTGATGAATTGAAGTTAGTTTTGTGTCACCCTAGGTTATGACTGTTACATGATGAACTGCATCCGGCATAATTCTCTATCATCGATCTATTGCCTACGAGCTTTCCATATATTGTTCGTCACTTATTTACTTTTCCGTTGCTACTATTACAATCACTACAAAATACCAAAAACATTACTTTTGCTATCGTTACCTTTTTGCTACCGTTACCACTACTACCATATTACTTTGCTACTAAACACTTTGCTACAGATACTAAGTTTCCTGGTGTGGTTGAATTGACAACTCAGCTGCTGATACTTGAGAATATTCTTTGGCTCCCCTTGTGTTGAATCAATAAATTTGGGTTGAATAATCTACCCTTGAGAATTATTGCGATCCCCTATACTTGTGGGTTATCAAGCGCACACGGCTAAAGATCAACTTGTGTGTCTATGGGGTGCCCCCTCCCCCGTATATAAAGGAGGGAAGGAGGAGGTCGGCCGACCACAAGGGGCGCGCCAATGGGGGCGGAATCCTACTCCTAGAGGGAGTACATTTCCCCCTTTCCTAGTCCAACTAGGTGGAGAAGGAAGAAGAGGGAGAGGGAAAGAGGGCCCACGCCCCCTCCCCTTGTCCTATTCGGTCTCCCCTTGGCGGAGGGCACCTCCTGGCCTCAGACCTATCTCTCCCCTAAGGCCCATAATTTCCCAGGGGGGAGGGGTTCTCGTAACCCTCTGGCACTCCGGTTTTATCCGAAACTCTACGGAACACTTCCGGTGTCCAAACAACCTTGTTCAATATACTAATATTTATATCTCGACCATTTCAAGACTCCTCGGCATGTCCGTGACCTCATCCAAGACTCCGAACTACCTTCCATACATCAAAAGACATAAACTCATAATACCAATCGTCATTGAACGTTAAGCGTGCGGACCCTGCGGGTTCGAGAACTATGTAGACATGACCGAGACTCATCTCCGGTAAATTACGAATAGCGGAACCTGTATGCTCATATTGGCTCCCACATATTCTACGAACATCTTAATCGATAAAACCGCATAACAACATACGTTGTTCCCTTTCTCATCGGTATGTTACTTTCACGAGATTCGATCGTCGGTATCATCATACCTAGTTCAATCTCATTACCGGCAAGTATCTTTACTCGTTTCGTAATGCATCATCCCACAACTAACTCATTAGTCACATTTCTTGCAAGGCTTATAGTGATGTGCATTACCGAGAGGGCCTAGAGATACCTCTCTGACAATCGGAGTGACAAATCCTAATCTCGATCTGTGCCAACTCAACAAAGACCATCAGAGAAACCTGTACAACATCTTTATAATCACCCAGTTATGTTGTGACGTTTGATAGCACACTAAGTGTTCCTCTAGTATTCGGGAGTTGCATAATCTCATAGTCATAGGAACATGTATAAGTCATGAAGAAAGCCATAGCAACGAACTAAATGATCATAGTGCTAAGCTAATGGATGGGTCTTGTCAATCACATCATTCTCTAATGATGTGATACCGCTCATCAAATGGCAACTCACGTCTATGCCTAGGAAACTTAATCATCTTTGATTAACAAGCTAGTCAAGTAGAGGCATACTAGTGACACTCTGTTTTGTCTATGTATTCGCACATGTACTAAGTTTACGGTTAATACAATTCTAGCATGAACAATAAACAATTATCATGATATAAGGAAATATAAATAACAACTTTATTATTTTTGCCTCTAGGGCATATTTCCTTCAGTCTCGCACTTGCACTAGAGTCAGTAATCTAGATTACATAGTAACGATTCTAACACCCTTGGAGTCTTGGCGGCGATCATGTTTTGCTCGTGAGATAGGCTTAGTCAATGGGTCTGCAACATTCAGATCTGTATGTATCTTTCAAATCTCTATGTCTCCCTCCTTGACTTGATCGCGGATAGAATTGAAGTGTCTCTTTATGTGCTTGGTTCTCTTGTGAAATCTGAATTCCTTTGCCAAGGCAATTGCACCAGTATTGTCACAAAAGATTTTCATTGGACCCGATGTACTAGGTATGACACCTAGATCGGTTATGAACTCCTTAATCAAGACTCCTTCATTTGCTGCTGCGAAGCAGCTATGTACTCCGCTTCACACATAGATCCCGCCACGACACTTTTCTTGGAACTGCACCAACTGACAGCTCCACCGTTCAATATAAATATGTATCCGGTTTGTGACTTAGAGTCATCCAGATCAGTGTCAAAGCTTGCATCGATGTAACCATTTACGATGAGCTCTTTGTCACCTCCATAAACGAGAAACATATCCTTAGTCCTGTTCAGGTATTTCAAGATGTTCTTGACCGTTGTCTAGTGATCCACTCATGGATTACTTTGGTACCTCCCTGCTAAACTAATAGCAAGGCACACATCAGGTCTCGTACACAACATTGCATACATGATAGAACCTATGGCTGAAGCATAGGGAATTACTCTCATTTTCTCTCTATCTTCTGCAGTGGTCGGGCATTGAGTCTGACTCAATTTCACACGTTGTAACACGGGCAAGATCCCTTTCTTTTCTTGATCCATTTTGAACTTCTTCAAAATTTTATCAAGGTATGTGCTTTATGAAAGTCCAATTAAGTGTCGTGATCTATCTCTATAGATCTTGATGGCCAATATATAAGCAGCTTCACCAACGTCTTTCATTGAAAAACTCTTTTTCAAGTATCCTTTTAGGCTATCCAGAAATTCTATATCATTTCCATCTACAATATGTCATCCACATATAATATTAGAAATGCTACAGAGCTCCCACTCACTTTCTTGTAAATACATGCTTCTCCAAAAGTCTATATAAGAACATATGCTTTGATCATGCTATCAATACGTTTATTCCAACTCCGAGATGTTTGCACCAGTCCATATATGGATCGTTGGAGCTTTCACACTTTGTTAGCATCCTTTGGATCGATATATAAAACCTTCAGGTTGCATCATATACAACTCTTCTTCTAGAAATCCATTCAGGAATGCAGTTTTGACAGACTTAAGCATCACTACGGGTGAGAAGGTCTCATCGTAGTCAACTCCTTGAACTTGTCGAAAACCTTTCGCAGCAAGTCGAGCTTTGTAGACAGTAACTTTACCGTTAGCGTCAGTCTTCTTGGTGAAGATCCACTTATTCTCTATGGCTTGTCGATCATCCGGCGAGTCAACCAAAGTCCACACTTTGTTCTCATACATGGATCCCATCTCAGATTTCATGGCCTCAAGCCATTTCGCGGAATCTGGGCTCATCATCGCTTCCTCATAGTTCGTAGGTTTGTCAAGCTCAAGTAACATGACTTCCAGAACAGGATTACCATACCACTCTGGTGCGGATCTTACTCCGGTTGACCTATGAGGTTCGGTAGTAACTTGATCAGAAGTTTCATTATCATTATCATTAGCTTCCTCACTAATTGGTGTAGGAATCATAGGAACTGATTTCTATGATGAACTACTTTCCAATGAGGGAGCAGGTACAATTACCTCATCAAGTTCTACTTTCCTCCCACTCACTTCTTTTGAGAGAAAGTCCTTCTCTAGGAAGGATACATTCTTAGCAACGAAAATATTGCCTTCGGATCTGTGATAGAAGGTGTACCCAACAGTCTCTTTTTGGTATCCTATGAAGACACATTCTCCGATTTGGGTTCAAGCTTATCAGCTTGAAGCTTTTTCCAATAAGCATCGCAGCCCCAAACTTCAAGAAACGACAACTTGGGTTTCTTGACAAACCACAGTTCATATGGTGTCGTCTCAACGGATTTAGATGGTGCCCTATTAAACGTGAATGCAGTCGTCTCTAAAGCATAACCCCAAAACGATAGCGGCAAATTAGTAACAGACATCATAGATCACACCATATCTAATAAAGTGCGGTTACGACGTTCAGACACACCATTACATTGTGGTGTTCCGGGTGGCGTGAGTTGCGAAACTATTCCGCATTGTTTCAAATGAAGACCAAACTTGTAACTCAAACATTCTCCTCCATGATCAGATCGTACAAACTTTATTTTCTTGTTACGATGGTTTTCCACTTCACTCTAAAATTCTTTGAACTTTTCAAATGTTTCAGACTAATGTTTCATCAAGTCGATATACCCATATCCGCTCAAATCATCTGTGAAGGTAAGAAAATCACGATACCCGCCGCGAGCCTCAACACTCATCGGACCGCATACATCAGTATGTATTGTTTCCAACAAGTCTGTAGCTCGCTCCATTGTTCCGGATAACGGAGTCTTAGTCATCTTGCCCATGAGGCATGGTTTGCAAGGATCAAGTGATTCATAATCAAGTGATTCGAAAAGCCCATCAGCATGGAGTTTCTTCATGCACTTTACACCAATATGACCCAAACGGCAGTGCCACAAATAAGTTGCACTATCATTATTAAACATATATTTTTTGGCTTCAATACTATGAATATGTGTGTCACTACTATCGAGATTCAACAAAAATAGACAACTCATCAAGGGTCCATGACCATAAAAGATATTACTCATATGAATAGAACAACCATTATTCTCATATTTAAATGAATAACTGTCTCGCATCAAACAAGATCCAGATATAATGTTCATGCTTGACGCTGACACCAAATAAAAATTATTCAGGTCTAAAACTAATCCCGAAGGTAGATGTAGAGGTAGTGTGCCGACGGCGATCACATCGACATTGGAACCATTTCCCACGCGCATCGTCACCTCATCCTTAGCCAATCTTCGCTTAATCCGTAGCCCCTGTTTCAAGTTGCAAATATGAGCAACAGAACCAATATCAAATATCCAGGCACTACTGTGAGCATTAGTAAGGTACACATCAATAACATGTATATCAAATATATCTTTCACTTTGCCATCCTTCTTATCCGCCAAATACTTGGGGCGGTTCCGCTTCGAGTGACCAATCCCTTTGCAGTAGAAGCACTCAGTCTCAGGCTTAGGTCCAGACTTGGGCTTCTTCATTTGAGTAGCAACTTGCTTGCACTAGTAGAAAACAGGGCTTTGGTCCAGGCCGGGTCAGCCCATTAGTCCTGGTTCAGTCTAGAACAGGGACCAATGTGGGCATTGGTCCCGGTTCGTGAGCCCAGGGGGCCGGCCGGGTCACGTGGGCCATTGGTCCCGGTTCATCTGGACCTTTTGGTCCCGATTGGTGGGATGAACCGGGACCAATGGGCCTCGCTCCTGGCCCACCACCATTGGTCCCGGTTGGTGGCTTGAACCGGGACCAAAGGCTCCCCTTTAGTCCCGGCTCATGTCACCAACCGGGACCAATGAGGTGCCTATATATACCCCTCGCTCGCGAGCAGAGCACCCAAGTGCTCTATTTTTCTCTGGCCGAGGGGGAGAGGGCTTGGTGGTGCTCTAGCTCACCTCCTATGCACACAATGTGTTCGATGGAATGCCCGAGCCACACTACTTAAGCTTTCTCCTCTCCAAGCTCGACCTCCAAGCTCCATTTTCCATAATATTTGTCTAGGTTTAGCGGTCCATCACGCCCCGTCCCCATCTTCACCGCCGTCGATCACCCGCGCCGAGCTCATCGCCGGCACCACCGTGGTGAGCCTCTTGTTCTTATCTTCTTTCTGAAAGGAAAAATATTCTTACTTGTATGTTTACATTGATACTTGTATTATTTTCTTACTTTTATTATTGCATCTTATATAGTGCGATGGTTTTGGTATCCTCCCCCGTCGGCCCTCGTCCTGTCTATGATTCGGATGTGGTATATATATTATCTTTATAACTATAGGTTCATTTATTGTTTATGAAAATTATGCTGACCAACGTGACATAGATTTTATTTATATAGGATGTATGTGAATCAGAAATGCCAACCGACCCTATTGTCGAGAGGTTAAATTTAGTTGAAGAAGAAAACAATTTGTTGAAGGAAAAAATAAAAAAAATTGAGGAGGAGAAGATGATATTGGAGTTGCATGTTGCGGATGTCGTCGATGATCACAAGATCAAGATGGATGCAATGCGCTTGAAGATTATAAAGATTAGAAAATATGCCATTCATACCGAGGCTTGGTATCATTATGCCGTTGGATCAATTGTTACCTTGGTTGCGATTATGATCGCATTTGTTTTCGCGTTGCAATGTTTTACATAGGTTCAGTGTATGGTTTAATTAATTAGATGCTCTGGAGAGCTATATGTTGTTAGATGAGAACTATGTATGCACTTTGGTTTTAATGTGATGATGAACTTCTATTAATTTGGACACTTAATTATATATAATGCACGCAGATGAACCGGCAATCGATGTACGGTGACAGACACACCTGCGAGTACATTAAGGGCGTGCATGAGTTTCTCGATGCGGCTGAGGCAAACAAGCAGAATGGTTTTATGTGTTGTCCATGCACTGAATGTGGGAATACGGGGTCTTACCCTAATCGGAAAATCCTTCACTCCCACCTGCTTTACAAGGGTATCATGCCACACTATAATGTTTGGACGAGGCACGGAGAAATAGGAGTTATGATGGAAGACGACGAAGAAGAAGAGTACGATGACAACTATGTGCCCCCTGAATACGGTGATGCTGCAACGGGGGGAGCTGGTGAAGATCAAGAGGAACCAGACGATGTGCCCAATGATGCTGCAACGGGTGAAGCTGCTGAAGATCAAGAGGAACCAGACGATGTGCCCGATGATGATGATCTCCGCCGGGTCATTGTCGATGCAAGGACGCAATGCGAAAGTCAAAAGGAGAAGCTGAACTTCGATCGCATGTTAGAGGATCACAAAAAAGGGTTATACCCCAATTGCGAAGATGGCAACACAAAGCTCGGTACCGTACTGGAATTGCCGCAGTGGAAGGCAGAGAATGCTGTGCTGACAAAGGATTTGAGAAGGTACTGAAAATGTTGAAGAAGAAGCTTCCAAAGGATAATGAATTGCCCGACAGTACATACACAGCAAAGAAGGTCGTATCCCCGCTAGGATTGGAGGTGGAGAAGATACATGCATGCCCTAATCATTTCATCCTCTACCGTGGTGCATACAAAGATCTGAACGCATGCCCGGTATGGGGTGCACTGCGGTATAAGATCAGACGAGATGACCCTGGTGATGTTGACGGCGAGGTGATGTGGTATGCTCCAATAATACCACGGTTGAAACGTCTGTTCAGAAACGAAGAGCATGCCAAGTTGGTGCGATGGCACAGTGAGAACCGAAAGAAAGATGGGAAGTTGGGAGCACCCGCTGACGGGTCGCATTGGAGAAAAATCGAGAGAAAGTACTGGGATGGGTTTGCAAAGGACCAAGGAATGTATGTTTGCTTTAAGCGCGGATGGCATTAATCCTTTCGGGGAGCAGAGCAGCAATCACAGCACCTGGCCCGTGACTCTATGTATGTATAACCATCCTCCTTGGATGTGCATGAAGCGGAAGTTCATTATGATGTCAGTTCTCATCCAAGGCCCTAAGCAACCCGGCAACGAAATTGATGTGTACCTAAGGCCATTAGTTGAAGAACTTTTACAGCTGTGGAATGGAAACGGTGTATGTACGTGGGACGAGCACAAACAGGAGGAATTTAACCTTAAGGCGTTGTTGTTCGTGACCATAAATGATTGGCCCGCTCTCAGTAACCTTTCAGGACAGACAAACAAAAGATACCACGCATGCACGCACTATTTAGATGACACTGAAAGTATATACCTAGACAAATGCAGGAAGAATGTGTACCTGGGCCATCGTCAATTTCTTCCGACCAACCACCAATGTCGAAAGAAAGGCAAGCATTTCAAAGGCGAGGCAGATCACCGGAAGAAGCCCGCCATGCGTACCGGTGATCACGTACTTGCTATCGTCAATGATTTACAGTACGTAATCTTTGGAAAGGGTCCCGGTGGACTAGCTGTTCTGAATGACGCTGAGGGACACGCACCAATGTGGAAGAAGAAATCTATATTTTGGGACCTACCCTACTGGAAAGACCTAGAGGTCTGCTCTTCAATCGACGTGATGCACGTGACGAAGAACCTTTGCGTGAACCTGCTAGGCTTCTTCGGCGTGTATGGGAAGAGAAAAGATACACCTGAGGCACGGGAGGACCTGCAACGTTTGCATGAAAAAGACGGCATGCCTCCGAAGCAGTATAAAGGTCCTGCCAGCTACGCTCTTACGAAAGAAGAGAAAGAAATCTTCTTTGAATGCCTGCTCGGTATGAAGGTCACGACTGGCTTCTCGTCGAATATAAAGGGAATAATAAATATGCCAGAGAAAAAGTGTCAGAACCTAAAGTCTCATGACTGCCATGTGATTATGACGCAACTGCTTCCGGTTGCATTGAGGGGGCTTCTACTGGAAAACGTCTGATTAGCCATTGTGAAGCTATGTGCATTCCTCAATGCAATCTCTCAGAAGGTGATCGATCCAGAAATTGTACCAAGGCTAAGGAGTGATGTGGGGCAATGTCTTGTCAGTTTCGAGCTGGTGTTCCCACCATCCTTCTTCAATATCATGACGCGCGTCCTAGTTCATCTAGTCGAAGAGATTGTCATCGTGGGCCCGTATTTCTACACAATATGTTCCCCTTTGAGAGGTTCATGGGAGTCCTAAAGAAATATGTCCGTAACCGCGCTAGGCCAGAAGGAAGCATCTCCATGGGCCATCGAACAGAGGATGTTATTGGGTTTTGTGTTGACTTCATACCTAGCCTTAAGAAGATAGGTCTCCCTAAATCGCGGTATGAGGGGAGACTGACTGGAAAAGGCACTCTTGGAAGAGACTCAATAATATGCAGGGACGGATATTCTTGGTCTCAAGCACACTAGACAGTTCTACAGAACTCTACCTTGGTGACCCCGTATGTCGATGAACACAAGAACAGTCTGTGCTCCAAACACCCGGAGTAGTGCGACGACTGGATTACATGTGAACACATCAGGACTTTCAGCAGTTGGTTGGAAACACGTCTCAAAGGTGACAACACTGTTTGTGATGAGTTGTACTTGTTGTCCAGGGGACCATCTTCGACTGTATTTACTTACAAAGGATACGAGATAAATGGGAATACATTTTACACGATCGCCCAAGATCAAAAGAGCACCAACCAAAACAGCAGTGTCCGCTTTGATGCAGCAACCCAGAGCAGAGAGGACACATATTATGGTTACCTAGTGGACATATGGGAACTTGACTACGGACCTGATTTTAGGGTCCCTTTGTTTAAGTGCAAATGGGTCAATCTGTCAGGCGACGGGGTACAGGTAGACCCACAGTATGGAATGACAACAGTGGATCTGAAAAATCTTGGGTACACTAACGAACTGTTCGTCCTAGCCAATGATGTGGCACATGTTATCTATGTGAAGGACATGTCTACCAAACCGAGAAAAAGAAAAGATAAGGAAGTGAATACATCATACGATGAGCCAAAGCGCCACATAGTTCTTTCAGGAAAAAGGGACATCCTGGGAGTGGACGGCAAGACAGACATGTCTGAAGATTATGAAAAGTTTCATGAAATTCCTCCCTTAAATGTCAAGGCTGACCCAAGCATCCTGATAAACAATGAAGATTATCCATGGTTACGGCGCAATAAGCAAATGACACAAGCGAAGAAAAAGTGAAGACTTTCTCCCGCAACTATTATGATGATACCATGCCAATTTTGTAACACACGAACATGCTACCATTGTCCGTTTTGTACATGAACATGCTATGTGGGTGAAATTATGATACCATCCCAACTTTCAACTTTTTCAGAGTTCATTTGAAATGCTTTCATGTCTTATGGTTCGGCCCTCGTAATACCATGACCATTAGTCCCTGGCCCATGCCAACTTTCAACTTTCAACTTTCTAAAACTAATGGCACTAACAGAATGTTTATAATTTTGCTCCTCGCCCCTGGCCCATGACCATTAGTCCCGGTTTGTGCCACAAACCGGGACTAAAGGGTTGGTCCTCGTTGTGGGCAGAGTTTAGTCCCACCTCGCCAACCGAAGGGGGCTCACACCGGTTTATAAGCCCTTCCCTCTCTGCCTTGTTGAGCTCCTCTCAAAGTGAAAATAGATGCCCTAATAGAGAAAAGTTTAACCTAAATTCATAGTGAATTTCTCTGAAATTCATAGAAATTTACTAGGAATTTAGGTTGAATTTTCTCTATAAGCGCATGTATTCTCATTTTTTTAGTAAGTTAACCACAAACTTGTGATTCAAACAATTTTCAAAGAATTCAAATTTTAACTATTCAAATTTGAAAACTAATGGCACTAACAGAAAGTTTATAATTTTTCTAAAACTAATGGCATTAACAGAAAGTTTATAATTTTGCTAACCTAAAAGCAAACAGAATAAAAAATTAAAGCAAAAAACAAAAGAAAGTAAATAATGCAAAAGACAAATCAAAAAAACAGGAAAAAAACTATTTTTATAGTAAATTTAATCACAAAATAAAATGGCACTTACAGAAAGTTTATAATTTTTCTAAAA
>NW_021299132.1:47069-47711 GCF_002162155.2 Triticum dicoccoides
CGGAAAGTTTATAATTTTTCTAAAACTAAAAGCAAAAAGAATAAAAAAAAGCAAAAAACAAAAGAAAATAAATAATGCATAAAACAAAACAAAAAAACTGGAAAAAATAGCAACAATAAGTATTTTGTTGCAAGTAGAAACAAAATAAAATAAATAAAGCAACAAAGAAAACAAAAAAACAAAAAATGTGTTTTCAAATTTGAAAACTAATGGCATTAACAAAAAGTTTATAATTTTTCTAAAACTAAAAGCATAAAGAATTAAAAAATAAAGCAAAAAAAAAAGAAAATAAATAAAGCAACAAAAAAACAAAAAAATGCCACCTACTAGGCCCCCACGGCCTGAATACGACTAGAAACCCATCCAAGGGCCAGGATTCAGGCCCGCAGGAGGCCCAGTAGGCCCACAGGCATAGCAGTGACAATTAGGCCCGTAAGCCTGCAATGGAGAGGAGCTCGAGAGGGGTGCGGCAGTGGGGCTTATAAACCACTGCGCACCCCTCTCAACTAGCGAGGTGGGACTAAACTTTCGACGTAGCAGCCGCACAAGGCCTTTGGTCCCGGTTGGTGGCACCAACCGGGACTAAAGGGGGCCATTCGTCACGGTTCGTGGCACAAACCGTGACCAATGCCCCCCTTTAGT
>NW_021299132.1:47721-57294 GCF_002162155.2 Triticum dicoccoides
GTCCCCTGCCCCGACGCGCGCCGCCCCTGCCCCGTCGCCGTCGCCGTGCCGCCGTCCCCTACCCCGAACGTCGCCGCCTCTGTGAGCACCGCTCGTCTGCCGCCCCCGCCGCCGCCGTGCATTTTTTATTATACATGCTATTTTTTACATGTTTTTAGATTTTCATATATATGTGTATCTATGTATTTTTTAGATAGACGTATTTTTTGATGTATGTTCATATATGTATGTATGTATTTTTTCAATTGTAATGATGTTTTAAAAATAGATATATGCAAAAGTTAGATTTTTAATTAGAAATTTTTTATCTATATATGTCCTCTGATTTAGTACATTTTAGGTTAGTTTCATTTTAAAAAAAGTTTTATATATTTAAGAAGAAGGAATAGAAGGAAGAAAATGTTTTATATATGAGGGTGGAGAGGGGGTCGTCGAACATGAGAGGAAGAAAAGGATAAAAAAAGAAGAGGAAGAAGAAAAAAAAGAGGACAAGAAAGAATAGAGGAGATCTTCTCCTCTATTCTTTCTTCTCTTCTTTTTTCTTCTTCTTCCTATATGTATTAGTTTTTTTATTTAGGTTGTTAATTAGTAGATATTAAATGTTTTCATATATGTATGGATGCATGTGATATGTATGTATGTATGTATCGGGTATGTCGTTGTCGATATACCCCCTACCCGATAACTTCGACATGAGGGGGTCGAGAGGGGGTCTAGGGTCATCGAGGGGTCGAGGGTCGTCGAACATGAGAGGAAAAAGAGGATAAAAAAGAAGAGGAAGAAGAAAAAAAAGAGGAGAAAAAAGAATAGAGGAGTAGAACTCCTCTATTCTTTCTTCTCCTCTTTTTTTTTCTTCTTCTTCCTCTTTATTTTATCGGAAACGAGGGTCGTCGAGGGTCGCCGAGCGGTAGAGGAGAAACCCTAAATAGAAAGTATCGTCGGTGTGAGATACATGTACCGTCGGTGTCGGACACTACATCCACGTCCCACAAGTGGCGCGGGCTTCGACGCCCACGTCACTTGTGGGACGTGGATGTAGTGTCCGACACCGACGGCCACATGTATCTCACACCCACGATACTTGCTATTTAGGGTTTCCTCTACCGCTCGGTGACCTTCGACGACCCTCGTTCCCAATAAAAAAAATAGGAAGAATAAGAAAAAAAGAGTAGAAGAAAGAATAGAGGAGTAACTCCTCTATTCTTTCTTCTACTCTTTTTTTCTTCTTCTTCCTCTTCTTTTTTTATCCTTGATGCGTTGTCGAGGCCACCGCAAACCCTAGAGAAGCAGCGTCGAGGCCACCCCAAACCCTAGAGAAGCAGCGTCGAGGCCACTAATTAATATTAGTTCTACGTTTGCCACTAATATATCGATCTGTCATGTTTGAATAATAATTGCCATGTTGTAAATATTTGTAGAAACTATGGACACCGCCCGAGATGAAGTTCAAGAAGAGTTGTTGGGGGACATAATCGCACGAGGAAGTGATGCCGTCTGCTTGTTGTTTCTCAACGACACCGATCGTCTGGACGCAGTTGGCTATGATTATGATGGCTCCAGTGACCTAATGCCGGTGCAAGAAGGAGACTGTGCGGACGGCTCCGGTGACCCAATGCCGGTGCAAGAACGAGACCGTGATGACGTCTCCCGTGATCGAACCGAGTCCGGCTAGGTGTATATATTAGTTAAGCTTCTGTTAACTAGCTAATTGACGCATTCATTGTTTTGATATGTACACATATTAATTTAGTCTTTGTCCTTTTTTCTAGCCGTCCGGATCGAGCACAACTTCGGTAAAGAGACGAGGCCCGAAGAAAAAATTGAGCTCGGATGAAAAGTTTGAGATTATAGCAATCGCGCCCGACGGCCAACCGATTGAACCCCTCCGGACAAAGAGCGCATTTGTTGCTCAGTGCGGGGTTTTGGTTAGGGACAAGATCCCGATCAGCATCCAGCAATGGTTAAAGCCGGCTAGAGAAGACCCTGAGGTGTCTTATGTCAATGATATGCAGAAAAATGATCTTTGGACTGAGCTGAAGTCAAATTTCACCCTACCGCCAGAGGATGATCCAGAGAAGCTAGTTAAAGAGCAATTAATCAAGTCTTTTGCTCTTAAGAGGATGGAAGAACTATTCAGGAGGTGGAAGAAAGAGCTGAATAAGTTTATCGAAAATAAAGAGACACCAGAATTCAAGGGCAGATATGAGAAGATCAGAGATCACTGGCCCGCATTTGTGGCCCACAAGACATCGGAAAAGAGTAAGAAGATGTCGGCGACAAACAAGCAAAATGCTGCAAAGAAGAAGCATCACCATCGCATGGGGTCAGGTGGCTACCTCGTAGCCCGGCCTAAGTGGGCCAAGACTGAGAATGATCTGGTTGATAAAGGGATCGAACCAGAGACAATTAACTGGCCAGACCGTTGCCGGACTTGGTTCTTCAGGGCAGGCGGAACCTTGGACCCTGTAACAGGGAAGTGCATTTGGACGAACGATCAAATGGATATACCAGTCAGGAAGCTTCAGCAGTATATCGAAGCAGCGCAGCAAGGGACGTTCTTTCCAGATAGAGAGAACGACGAGCTCACAATGGCCCTCGGGAATCCTGAGCACCCTGGACGGACACGAGGCACGCCAGGCTCCATTCCGTGGAAGGTTGGGTTTCCGGATGCAGGCGGTTACAAATCCCAGGAGAGGAGGAAAAAATTGCAGCAGACCCAAATGCAGGCGCTGCAAGCAAGGGTACAAGCGATAGAGGAACGAGAAGCAAATCGTAGCAAACGTACTGCCGAAGCTTCACCCGAAGCTACCCCTCCATCTCAGCAGAGAAGCAGCGTGGATTCCACCGAGCTGCTTCAGCCGGAGCATGCCTTGACAGCTCCTGCCAGCTATCCCGTGGATGCTATCATGGAGTCTCAAAATTGCCACCTTATGATGCAATGGATGAATTTGATGGTCAAGGCGGCTGTTGGCTCTGTTTATCCTACTGAACCCGGCGCAACTTTTCACTGCCGGCTGATTCCAGAAGGATATGCTAGGGTGATGGTGGATGAAATAACGGAGGGATTTGAGACCTCCAGCTTGACCACCCTACCGGTGAAGGGGAGACTAGGCTAGGGTCTACTCTGAAGACTCCATGCCTATGGCGGAAGGAGCTCATCAACCTTCCGAACTGGACGCCTCCGCCTCCGCCTCCTCCTCCTCCTCCTCCTCCGGTAAGTTAGGGCACTCCGCCTCCTCGACTGCCTCCTCCTCTAGCGAGTCAGGGCACTCCGCCTTCTCCACCGCCTCCTCCTCCGGCGAGCGATGATCAGGGCAGTCGACCGGCTCCTTCTCCGGCGTGTGGCGGCACTCCGCCTCCTTCTCCGCCTGCGCTGACGCGCCCGAGCAGCCAGCCTCCTCCTTCTCCGCCTCGTCAGCAAAGGCGGAAGAGACCTGCCGCCGCTCCGGCTACTCCGGCACGTCGTAGTCCTTCTCCTCCGCCTCGTAAGCAAGTAAAGAAGACAGCCGCTCCATCTGCTCGGCCGGCATCTAGCAGTACAGCCAGAGGTGGGAGGACATACAGATTCGGTCCTTCTCTGAAGACTCCAGAGAAGTTACCATACGGGAGGACCCCGGAGGAGAACGCGAAGATCGCGTGAACCGAAGTGGATGACTGGTTTCAAGGGTTGTAAGCAAAGAGACATCCACCTCCGGAGGAGAAGGTAGATCCGACGAAAGCGAAGCGCACTCTGGCTGCCCTGACAAAACCACCCAAGTCTCCGCCAAAAGGAAACTATGAGCGCATTATTGGAAAGGAATTTGCCGAAGCGGAGCGGTCGGGAAGTACTGTCAGTGATCAAAGGCTGAAAGAACGACGAGCTGGGAAACAAATTGCCCAGCTCGGCGAACAAGCGAAGCAATCGTGCCCCCCGCTCAAGGTCACTGGTAGAAAAAGGGCCTGTTGTCTCGGTTCGTAAGGGCCTTTAGTCCCGGTTCCTGAACCGGGACTAAAGTGTCGGTACTAATGCCCTGTCCCTTTAGTCCTGGTTCAATCCAGAACTGGGACTGATGGGCCTCCACGTGGCCTGTGTGCGGAGCCCAGGCAGGAGACCCTTTGGTCCCAGTTGGTGGCACCAACCGGGACCAGTAGGCATCCACGCATCAGCAGTTCTGTGGCTGGGGTTTTTGTTTTTTTTTTGGAAAGGGGGGGGTTTGGGGGTTTGGGGGGGTTAATTTAGGTGTTTCATATATTGTGTTAGCTAGCTATAATTAATAGAGAGAAGTGCCCTCTGTTATGTCCGTGCTTGGTCGACGCTACGTACTATACATACGTATAGAGAGGACTAGACACGCTAGTTAGCTAGTCAGCAAACGAAGGAAATAGAAGATCGTCATGAACATATATTCATACAGAGAGAAGTGATATCGACCACCTCTCCTTCTCCGAGAGATTGGTCGAACAACAAGTTCTCGTATATCTATCTGACACTACCGGCTACATATATACAATAATTATCTCTTACAAATATAATCATATGGACTCATGGTCCACATAGTATTCTCCGTCTTCAGCGATCACGTGGTCAAGAAAGAATGCGGCCAATACCTCTTGAATTGCTCGCATGCGAGCTGGTGCTAGGAGTTCATCCCGCTTCCGAAACATCTAATTTGAAGAAGGGGCTCAATACATATATATATATGAATGAATGAAACTCAATACAAATGATGGTAATAAAATAAAATTGTGAATGTTGTTATTTACGTACTTCATATTGTTCGTCAGAGTACCCGCCCCGCTCACAGGTCGTGTGGCGGATGGACACGCAGACGTAGTATCCACAGAAACCATTCCCTTGTTCCTGGCACAACCACTTTACAAGAAATAGAGGTCAATCGAACTGATAAGCAAGAATCCTAAATGGTATTGATGAAACTAGCGCTTGAATCACTAGGAGATGCACGGAACATGCTACTATAGTACTTACTTTCGGGTGTCTAAATTCCAGCTCCTTCGGCAGTCCCAGAACTTTTCTGGTGAATTTTCTCCAAACCCTGCCGGACAAAGAAAACAATTACTTGATATCAGGAAATGAACAAAGTTGCTGATATGGTGGATAATGATCAATTTAACTTACTTCTTGAGGATTTCAATCATGTCCGCATACTCCTGGGGATCTTTTCGTTTAGAGTCCAAGACGGTTACTAATCCCTGCTCAAGCCTAATCTCAAGGAGAATATAGTGGAAACTGCACACGCATGCATAACTCATCAATTACATTACTATAACCTGGACTAATATATAAGGGAAACCAAATATGCACAAGACAGTAACACTCACTTGAAGTTGTAAGGAAAGAGTATTATATCTTTGTTTTCATTTTTTTTGAATGATCGTAGCAAGTTGGCCTCGGTATCTCTGGGACGATGTTGAACCTCAGTTGCATCTATGAGATATGTGTTAACGAACCCAATATCACCAATTTGTCTTTTCTTCAATTCGGCGATCTTCATTCTGCATAATATAGTGAGGATAATTATAAATACATGCAATGAAAGAGCTATATAGAGAGACTTAATGACAGAAGTAGTAGTACTTACAGACAGTAGCAGGTGATCGTTGTTTTATCGAGGGCCAATTTATTGAAAAACTGATAGAACTCCTCAAATGGAATAGGCAACAGTTCAATTCCAACGAGGTCATGCTCCGGTTTAACTCTCGCATACAAAGTACTCCTCCCCCCAGACTCTCTGCGGATTTTCAAGTACCAATCATGTAATCTTTGCATCATCGTTGTTAAAGATTTTTCATCTTTGACGAGAGGCTTCCCGTACTTGTATCTGTGTATCTGCACCTCCATGGGATCATAATGTACATCGTCGAGCAGGTAATCGTCAACATTGCCATAACCGGGCACCATCCTCGGATCGACGATGTCGCTAGGCACCTTGAGGGGGGGGGGCACGATTGCTTCGCTTGTTCGCCGAGCTGGGCAATTTGTTTCCCAGCTGCTCGTCGTTCTTTCAGCCTTTGATCACTGACTGTACTTCCCGACCACTCCGCTTCAGCCCATGTCTTTGCAATAATGCGCTCATAATTGCCTTTC
Source organism: Triticum dicoccoides (assembly GCF_002162155.2). NCBI lineage: Eukaryota > Viridiplantae > Streptophyta > Magnoliopsida > Poales > Poaceae > Triticum > Triticum dicoccoides. The sequence continues at coordinate 53,807 of NW_021299132.1, forward strand.
AGTGGAGACTTGGGTGGTTTTGCCAGGGCAGCCAGAGTGCGCTTCACTTTTACCGGATCTACCTTCTCCTCCGGAGGTGGATGTCTCTTTGCTCTCAACCCTTGAAACCAGTCATCCACTTCGGTTCGCGCGATCTCGGCGTTCTCCTCCGGGGTCCTCTCATATGGTAACTTCTCTAGAGTCTTCAGAGAAGGACCGAATCTGTATGTCCTCCCGCCTCTGGTAGTACTGCTAGACACCGACCGAGCAGACGGAGCGGTTGTCTTCTTTACTTGCTTACGAGGCGGAGGAGAAGGACTACGACGCGCCGGAGCAGCTGGAGCGGTGGCAGGTCTCTTCCGCCCTTGCTGACGAGGTGGAGGAGGACGCTGGCTGCTCGGGCGCGTCGGCGCAGGCGGAGAAGGAGGCGGAGTGCCGCCACGCGCCGGAGAAGGAGCCGGCCGAGGGCCCTGATCGTCACTCGCCGGAGGCGGAGGCGGTGGAGGAGGCAGAGTGCCCTGACTCGCCGGAGGAGGAGGAGGAGGCGGAGGCGTCCAGTTTGGAAGGTTGATGAGCTCCTTCAGCCATAGGCATGGAGTCTTCAGAGCAGACCCCAGCCGAGTCTCCCCTTCACCGGTAGGGTGGTCAAGCGGGAGGTCCTCAAATCCCTCCGTTATTTCATCCACCATCACCCTAGCATATCGTTCTGGAATCGGCCGGCAGTGAAAAGTTGCGCCGGGTTCAGTAGGAGAAACAGAGCCAACATCCGCCTTGACCTTCAAATTCATCCATTGCGTCATAAGGTGGCAATTTTGAGACTCCGTGATAGCATCCACGGGATAGCTGGCAGGAGCCATCAAGGCATGCTCCGGCTGAAGCAGCTCGGTGGAAGCCACTCTGCTTCTGTGCTGAGATGGCGGGATAGCTTCGAGGGAGGCTTCGGCAGTACGTTTGTTGCGATTTGCTTCTCGTTCCTCTATCGCGTCTACCCTTGCTTGCAGCACCTGCATTTGGGTCTGCTGCACTTTTTTCGTCCTCTCATGGGATTTGTAACCGCCTGTGTCCGGAAACCCAACCTTCCACGGAATGGAGCCTGGCGTGCCTCGTGTCCGTCCAGGGTGCTCAGGATTCCCGAGGGCCATTGTGAGCTCGTCGTTCTCTCTGTCTGGAAAGAACTTCCCTTGCTGTGCTGCTTCGATATACTGCTTAAGCTTCCTGACTGGTATGTCCATTTGATTTTTCGTCCAAATGCACTTCCCTGTTACAGGGTCCAAGGTTCCGCCATCCCCGAAGGACCATGTTCGAGAATGGTCTGGCCAGCTAATTGTCTCTGGTTCGATCCCTTTATCAACCAGATCATTCTCAGTCTTGGCCCACTTAGGCCGGGCTACGAGGTAGCCACCTGACCCCGTGCGATGGTGAAGCATCATCTTCGCAGCATTTTGCTTGTTTGTTGCCGACATCTTCTTACTCTTTTCTGATGTCTTGTGGGCCACAAATGCGGGCCAGTGATCTCTGATCTTCTCATATCTGCCCTTGAATTCTGGTGTCTCATTATTTTCGACAAACTTATTCAGCTCTTTCTTCCACCTCCTGAATAGTTCTGCCATCCTCTTAAGAGCAAAAGACTTGATTAATTGCTCTTTAACTGGGTTCTCTAGATTATCCTCTGGCGGTAGGTTGAAATTTGACTTCAGCTCAGTCCAAAGATCATTTTTCTGCATATCATTGACATAAGACACCTCAGGGTCTTCTGTAGCCGGCTTAAACCATTGCTAGATGCTTATAGGGATCTTGTCCCTAACCAGAACCCCGCACTGAGCAACAAATGCGCTCTTTGTCTGGAGGGGTTCAATCGGTTGGCCGTCGGGCGCGATTGCTATGATCTCAAACTTTTCATCTGAGCTCAACTTTTTCTTCGGGGCTCGTCTCTTTACCGAAGTTGTGCTCGATCCGGAGGGCTAGAAAAAATAACAAAGACTTAATTAATATGTGTACATACCAAAATAATGAATGCATCAATCAGCTAGTCAGCACAGGCTTAACTAATATATATACCTGGCCGGACTCGATTCGGTCACCGGCGCCGTCATCACGGTCTCCTTCTTGCACCGGCATTGGGTCACCGGAGCCGTCCTCATGTTCTTCTTCTTCCACCGACATTAGGTCACCGTAGCCAGCTTGTTCACCCTCTCCTTCCAGACCACCGGTGTCGTTGAGAAACAACGAGATGGCATCACTTCCTTCTGCGATTATGTCCCTCAACAACGCTTCTTTTGCTTCGTCTAGGGCAGTGTCCATAGTTTCTACAAATATTTACAACATGGCAATTATTATTCAAACATGAGAGATGGATATATTAGTGCCAAACGTAGAACTAGCTATCTAATCATAGTATGGAATCATATATATTAATTAGTGGCCTCGACCCCCCCCCCCCCACGTGTTGAAGCTATCGGGAGGGGGTATATATCGACAACGACGACACTACATCTATATGTCCCTCGACGACCCTCGTTCGTGATAAAAAAGAGGAAGAAGAAGAAAAAAAGAGGAGAAGAAAGAATAGAGGAGAAGAACTCCTCTATTCTTTCTTCTCCTCTTTTTTTTCTTCTTCCTCTTCTTTTTTTATCCTCTTCTTCCTCTCATGTTCGAGAGGATCGTCGAGCGGTCGGAAGGTTGCCTAGTGTCAAAGGATTCAACAAAACCATGTCTTGATCATTAGGCGAAAGTAACATGTTCATGATGGTACGAAGCTCTCCAAAGTTATTTTGGAACGGAGTCCCAGATAAGATAATTCGCTTTTTGGTACAAAGTTCAGCAACATCTTCCAAATATCGTTATTTGGAAGGCCTTTGCTGAAATTCATACAAAAAGGCAAATTATCCTATCCGGGACACCATTCCAAAATAACTTTGGAGGACTTCGTCATGCCCCGCGCCCAAAAGTTTAGTCCCACCTCGCTAGTTGAGAGGGCTCGGGAGTGGTTTATAAGCGCTGCTCCGCCTACCCTCCCGAGCTCCTCTCAACTGCAGGCTTTCGGGCCTAATCTGTCATTGCAATGCCTGTGGGCCTACTAGGCCTGCTGCGGGCCTGAATCCTGGCCCATGGTAGGGTTTCTAGTCGTATTCAGGCCGTGGTGGCCCCGTAGGTGGCATTTTTTTGTTGCTTTATTTATTTTCTTTTGTTTTTTGCTTTATTTTTTAATTCTTTATGCTTTTAGTTTTAGAAAAATTATAAACTTTTTGTTAATGCCATTATATTTGAAATTTGAAAATAATTTTTAGTTTTTTTGTTTTCTTTGTTGCTTTATTTATTTTATTTTGTAATTAACTTTACTATAAAAATAGTTTTTTCCTGTTTTTTTGATTTTTTTTTTGCATTATTTATTTTCTTTTGTATTTTTCTTTAATGTTTACTTCTGTTTGCTTTTAGGTTAGCAAAATTATAAACTTTCTGTTAGTGCCATTAGTTTTAGAAAAATTATAAACTTTCGGTTAGTGCCATTA
>NW_021299132.1:57304-57544 GCF_002162155.2 Triticum dicoccoides
AACTTTCTGTAAGTGCCATTTTATTTTGTGATTAACTTTACTATAAAAATAGTTTTTTTTCCTGTTTAGTGCCATTAGTTTTAGAAAAATTATAAACTTTCTGTTAGTGCCATTAGTTTTCAAATTTGAAAACACTTTTTTAGTTTTTTTGTTTTCTTTGTTGCTTTACTTATTTTATTTTGTGACTAACTTTACTATAAAAATAGTTTTTTCCTATTTTTTTGATTTGTTTTTTGCATT
>NW_021299132.1:58203-66445 GCF_002162155.2 Triticum dicoccoides
TAACTTTACTATAAAAATAGTTTTTTCCTGTTTTTTTGATTTGTTTTTTGCATTATTTATTTTCTTTTGTTTTTTGCTTTAATTTTTAATTCTGTTTGCTTTTAGGTTAGCAAAATTATAAACTTTCTGTTAGTGCCATTAGTTTTAGAAAAATTATAAACTTTCTGTTAGTGCCATTAGTTTTCAAATTTGAATAGTTAAAATTTGAATTCTTTGAAAATTGTTTGAATCACAAGTTTGTGATTAACTTACTAAAAAAATGAGAATAGATGCGCTTATAGAGAAAATTCAACCTAAATTCCTAGTAAATTTCTATGAATTTCAGAGAAATTCACTATGAATTTAGGTTAAACTTTTCTCTATTAGGGCATCTATTTTCACTTTGAGAGGAGCTCAACAAGGCAGAGAGGGAAGGGCTTATAAACTGGTGTGAGCCCCCTTTGGTTGGTGAGGTGGGACTAAACTCGGCCCGCAATGAGGACCAACCCTTTAGTCCCGGTTTGTGGCAAAAACCGGGACTAATGGTCATGGGCCAGGGGCGAGGAGCAAAATTATAAACATTCTGTTAGTGCCATTAGTTTTAGAAAGTTGAAAGTTGAAAGTTGGCATGGGCCAGGGACTAATGGTCATGGTATTACGAGGGCCGAACCATAAGACATGAAAGCATTTCAAATGAACTCTGAAAAAGTTGAAAGTTGCGATGGTATCATAATTTCACCCACATAGCATGTGCATGTACAAAACGGACAATGGTAGCATGTTCGTGTGTTACAAAGTTGCGGGAGAAAGTCTTCACTTTTTCTTCGCTTATGTCATTTGCTTATTGCGCTGTAACCATGGATAATCTTCATTGTTTATCAGGATGCTTGGGTCAGCCTTGACATTGAAGGGAGGAATTTCATGAACTTTTCATAATCTTCAAACATGTCTGTCTTGCCGTCCACTCCCTGGATGTCCCTTTTTCCTGAAAGAACTATGTGGCGCTTTGGCTCATCGTATGAAGTATTCGCTTCCTTATCTTTTCTTTTTCTCGGTTTGGTAGACATGTCCTTCACATAGAAAACCTGTGCCACATCATTGTCTAGGACGAACGGTTCGTCAGTGTACCCAAGATTTTTCAGATCCACTGTTGTCATTCCGTACTGTGGGTCTACCTGTACCCCGCTGCCTAACAGATTGACCCATTTGCACTTAAACAAAGGGACCTTAAAATCAGGTCCATAGTCAAGTTCCCATATGTCCACTATGTAACCATAATATGTGTCCTTTCCGCTCTCGGTTGCTGTATCATAGCGGACACCGCTGTTTTGGTTGGTGCTCTTTTGATCTTGGGCGATCGTGTAAAATGTATTCCCATTTATCTCGTATCCTTTGTAAGTCAATACAGTCAAAGATGGTCCCCTGGACAACAAGTACAACTCATCACAAACAGTGTTGTCACCTCTGAGACGTGTTTCCAACCAACTGCTGAAAGTCCTGATGTGTTCACATGTAATCCAGTCGTCGCACTGCTCCAGGTGTTTGGAGCGCAGACTGTTCTTGTGTTCATCAACATACGGGGTCACCAAGGTAGAGTTCTGTAGAACTGTGTAGTGTGCTTGAGACCAAGAATATCCGTCCCTGCATATTATTGAGTCTCTTCCAAGAGTGCCTTTTCCAGTCAGTCTCCCCTCATACCGCAATTTAGGGAGACCTATCTTGTTAAGGCCAGGAATGAAGTCAACACAAAACTCGATAACATCCTCTGTTTGATGGCCCATGGAGATGCTTCCTTCTGGCCTAGCGGGATTACGGACATATTTCTTGAGGACTCCCATGAACCTCTTAAAGGGGAACACATTGTGTAGAAATACGGGCCCCAGGATGACAATCTCGTCGACTAGATGAACTAGGACGTGCGTCATGATATTGAAGAAGGATGGTGGGAACACCAGCTCGAAACTGACAAGACATTGCGCCACATCACTCCTTAGCCTTGGTACCATTTCTGGATCGATCACCTTCTGAGAGATTGCATTGAGGAATGCACATAGCTTCACAATGGTTAATCGGACGTTTTCCGGTAGAAGCCCCCTCAATGCAACCGGAAGCAGTTGTGTCATAATCACGTGGCAGTCATAAGACTTTAGGTTCTGAAACTTCTTCTCTGGCATATTTATTATTCCCTTTATATTCGACAAGAAGCCAGTCGTGACCTTCATACTGAGCAGGCATTCAAAGAAGATTTCTTTCTCTTCTTTCGTAAGAGCGTAGCTGGCAGGACATTTATACTGCTTCGTAGGCATGCCGTCTTTTTCGTGCAAACGTTGCAGGTCCTCCCATGCCTAAGGTGTATCTTTTGTCTTCCGATACATGCCCAACAAGCCTAGCAGGTTCATGGAAAGGTTCTTCGTCACGTGCATCATGTCGATTGAGGAGTGGACCTCTAGGTCCTTCAAGTAGGGTAGGTCCCAAAATATAGATTTCTTCTTCCACATGGGTGCGTGTCCCTCAGTGTCATTCGGAACAGCTAGTCCACCGGGACCCTTTCCAAAGATTACGTAGTGTAAATCATTGACCATAGCAAGCACGTGATCACCGGTGCGCATGGCGGGCTTGTTCCAGTGATCTGCCTCGCCTTTGAAATGCTTGCCTTTCTTTCGACATTGATGGTTGGTCGGAAGAAATCCACGATGGCCCAGGTACACATTCTTCCTGCATTTGTCTAGGTATATACTTTCAGTGTCATCTAAACAGTGCGTGCATGCGTGGTATCCTTTGTTTGTCTGTCCTGAAAGGTTACTGAGAGCGGGCAAATCGTTGATGGTCACGAACAGCAACGCCTTAAGGTTAAATTCCTCCCTTCTGTGCTCATCCCACGTACGTACACCGTTTTCATTCCACCGCTAAAAAAGTTCTTCAACTAATGGCCTTAGGTACACATCAATTTCGTTGCCGGGTTGCTTAGGGCCTTGGATGAGAACTGGCATCATAATGAACTTCCGCTTCATGCACATCCAAGGAGGAAGGTTATACATACATAGAGTCACGGGCTAGGTGCAGTGATTGCTGCTCTGCTCCCCGAAAGGATTAATGCCATCTGCTCTTAAAGGAAACCATACATTCCTTGGGTCCTTTGCAAACTCATCCTAGTACTTTCTCTCGATTTTTCTCCACTGCGACCCGTCAGCAGGTGCTCTCAACTTCCCATCTTTCTGTCGGTTCTCACTGTGCCATCGCATCAACTTGGCATGCTCTTCGTTTTTGAACAGTCGTTTCAACCGTGGTATTATAGGAGCATACCACATCACATTCGCAGGAACCCTCTTCCTGGGGGGCTCGCCGTCAACATCACCAGGGTCATCTCGTCTGATCTTATACCGCAATGCACCGCATACCGGGCATGCGTTCAGATCCTTGTATGCACTGCGGTAGAGGATGCAGTCATTAGGGCATGCATGTATCTTCTCCACCTCCAATCCTAGAGGGCATACGACCTTCTTTGCTGCGTATGTACTGTCGGGAAATTCGTTATCCTTTGGAAGCCTCTTCTTCAATATTTTCAGTAGCTTCTCAAATCCTTTGTCAGCCACAGCATTCTCTGCCTTCCACTGCAGCAATTCCAGTACGGTACCGAGCTTTGTGTTGCCATCTTCGCAATTGGGGTATAACCCTTTTTTGTGATCCTCTAACATGCGATCGAACTTTAGCTTCTCCTTTTGACTAATGCATTGCGTCCTTGCATCGACAATGACCCGGCGGAGATCATCATCATCAGGCACATCGTCTGGTTCCTCTTGATCTTCAGCAGCTTCCCCCGTTGCAGCATCATTGGGCACATCGTCTGGTTCCTCTTGATCTTCACCAGCTCCCCCCGTTGCAGCATCACCGTATTCAAGGGGCACATAGTTGTCATCGTAGTCTTCTTCTTCGCCATCTTCCATCATAACCCCTATTTTCTCTGTGCCTCGTCCAAACATTATAGTGTGGCATGAAACCCTTGTAAAGCAGGTGGGAGTGAAGGATTTTCCGGTTAGAGTAAGACCTCGTATTCCCACATTCAGTGCATGGACAACACATAAAACCATTCTGCTTGTTTGCCTCAGCCGCATCGAGAAACTCATGCACTCCCTTAATGTACTCGCGGGTGTGTCTGTCACCCTACGTCCATTGCCGGTTCATCTGCGTGCATTATATATAATTAAGTGTCCAAATTAATAGAAGTTCATCATCACATTAAAACCAAAGTGCATACATAGTTCTCATCTAACAACATATAGCTCTCCAGAGCATCTTATTAATTAAACCATACATTGAAACTATGTAAAACATTTCAATGCGAAAACAAATGCAATCATTATCGCAACCAAGGTAACAATTGATCCAACGGCATAATGATACCAAGCCTCGGTATGAATGGCATATTTTCTAATCTTTCTAATCTTCAAGCGCATTGCATCCATCTTGATCTTGTGATCATCGACGACATCCGCAACATGCAACTCCAATATCGTCTTCTCCTCCTCAATTTTTTTTATTTTTTCCTTCAACAAATTGTTTTCTTCTTCAACTAAATTTAACCTCTCGACAATAGGGTCGGTTGGCATTTCCGATTCACATACATCCTAGATAAATAAAATTTATGTCACGTTGGTCGGCATAATTTTCATAAACAATAAATTAACCAATAGTTATAAAGATAATATACATACCACATCCGAATCATAGACAGGACGAGGGCCGACGGGGGCGGATACCAAAACCATCGCACTATATAAGATGCAATAATAAATGTAAGAAAATAATACAAGTATCTATGTAAACATACAAGTAAGAATATTTTTCCTTTCAGAAAGAAGATAACAACAAGAGGCTCACCATGGTGGTGTCGGTGATGAGATCGGCGCGGGTGATCGACGGCGGTGAAGACGGGGACGGGGCGTGACGGACCGCTAAATCTAGACAAATCTCGAGGATAATGGAGCTTGGAGGTCGAGCTTCGAGAGGAGAAATATTAAGTAGTGTGGCTCGGGCATTCCATCGAACACCTCATGTGCATATTAGGTGAGCTAGAGCACCACAAAGCCCTCTCCCCCTCGGCCAGACAAAAAACAGAGCACTGGGGTGCTCTGCTCGCGAGCGAGGGGTATATATAGGGACCTCATTGGTCCCGGTTGGTGACATGAGCCGGGACTAAAGGGGAGCCTCTGGTCCCGGTTCAAGCCACCAACCGGGAACAATGGTGGTGGGCCAGGAGCGAGGCCCATTGGTCCCGGTTCATCCCACCAACCGGGACCAAAAGGACCAGATGAACCAGGACCAATGGCCCACGTGGCCCGGCCGGCCCCCTGAGCTCATGAACCGGGACCAATGCCCACATTGGTCCTGGTTCTAGACTGAACCGATACTAATGGGCTGACCCGGCCTGGACCAAAGCCCTGTTTTCTACTAGTGGGTGCCTAGCGACAACGTCACTAATGATCCGAGGATGGTGCCCGGTTAAAGCAATCTTGCCGATTACCTGCCCGATGATGTACATTATGAACCCATGAAGAAGCCCGCCATGCGTACCGGTGATCACGTACGTGCTATCGTCAATGATTTACACTACGTAATCTTTGGAAAGGGTCCCGGTGGACTAGCTGTTCTGAATGACGCTGAGGGACACGCACCCATGTGGAAGAAGAATCTATATTTTGGGACCTACCCTACTGGAAAGACCTAGAGGTCTGCTCTTCAATCGACGTGATGCACGTGACGAAGAACCTTTGCGTGAACCTGCTAGGCTTCTTCGGCGTGTATGGGAAGAGAAAAGATACACCTGAGGCACGGGAGGACCTGCAATGTTTGCACGAAAAAGACGGCATGCCTCCGAAGCAGTATAAAGGTCCTGCCAGCTACGCTCTTACGAAAGAAGAGAAAGAAATCTTCTTTGAATGCCTGCTTGGTATGAAGGTCACGACTGGCTTCTCGTCGAATATAAAGGGAATAATAAATATGCCAGAGAAAAAGTTTCAGAACCTAAAGTCTCATGACTGCCATGTGATTATGAAGCAACTGCTTCCGGTGGCATTGAGGGGGCTTCTACTGGAAAACGTCTGATTAGCCATTGTGAAGCTATGTGCATTCCTCAATGCAATCTCTCAGAAGGTGATCGATCCAGAAATTGTACCAAGGCTAAGGAGTGATGTGGGGCAATCTCTTGTCAGTTTCGAGCTGGTGTTCCCACCATCCCTCTTCAATATCATGACGCGCGTCCTAGTTCATCTAGTCGACGAGATTGTCATCCTGGGCCCGTATTTCTACACAATATGTTCCCCTTTGAGAGGTTCATGGGAGTCCTAAAGAAATATGTCCGTAACCGCGCTAGGCCAGAAGGAAGCATCTCCATGGGCCATCGAACAGAATATGTTATCGGGTTTTGTGTTGACTTCATACCTAGCCTTAAGAAGATAGGTCTCCCTAAATCACGGTATGAGGGGAGACTGACTGGAAAAGGCACTCTTGGAAGAGACTCAATAATATGCAGGGACGGATATTCTTGGTCTCAAGCACACTACACACTTCTACAGAACTCTACCTTGGTGACCCCGTATGTCGATGAACACAAGAACAGTCTGCGCTCCAAACACCCGGAGTAGTGCGACGACTGGATTACATGTGAACACATCTGGACTTTCAGCAGTTGGTTGGAAACACGTCTGAGAGGTGACAACACTGTTTGTGATGAGTTGTACTTGTTGTCCAGGGGACCATCTTCGACTGTATTGACTTACAAAGGATACGAGATAAATGGGAATACATTTTACACGATCGCCCAAGATCAAAAGAGCACCAACCAAAACAGCAGTGTCTGCTTTGATGCAGCAACCCAGAGCGGAGAGGACACATATTATGGTTACCTAGTGGACATATGGGAACTTGACTACGGACCTGATTTTAAGGTCCCTTTCTTTAAGTGCAAATGGGTCAATCTGTCAGGCGGCGGGGTACAGGTAGACCCACAGTACGGAATGACAACAGTGGATCTGAAAAATCTTGGGTACACTGACGAACTGTTCGTCCAAGCCAATGATGTGGCACATGTTATCTATGTGAAGGACATGTCTACCAAACCGAGAAAAAGAAAAGATAAGGAAGTGAATACATCATACGATGAGCCAAAGCGCCATATAGTTCTTTCAGGAAAAAGAGACATCCTGGGAGTGGACGGCAAGACAGACATGTCTGAAGATTATGAAAAGTTTCATGAAATTCCTCCCTTAAATGTCAAGGCTGACCCAAGCATCCTGATAAACAATGAAGATTATCCATGGTTACGGCGCAATAAGCAAATGACACAAGCGAAGAAAAAGTGAAGACTTTCTCCCGCAACTATTATGATGATACCATGCCAACTTTGTAACACACGAACATGCTACCATTGTCCGTTTTGTACATGAACATGCTATGTGGGTGAAATTATGATACCATCCCAACTTTCAACTTTTTCAGAGTTCATTTGAAATGCTTTCATGTCTTATGGTTCGGCCCTCGTAATACCATGACCATTAGTCCCTAGCCCATGCCAACTTTCATCTTTCAACTTTCTAAAACTAATGGCACTAACAGAATGTTTATAATTTTGCTCTTCGCCCCTGGCCCATGACCATTAGTCCCGGTTTGTGCCACAAACCGGGACTAAAGGGTTGGTCCTCGTTGTGGGCAAACTTTAGTCCCACCTCGCCAACCGAAGGGGGCTCACACCGGTTTATAAGCCCTTCCCTCTCTGCCTTGTTGAGCTCCTCTCAAAGTGAAAATAGATGCCCTAATAGTGAAAAGTTTAATCTAAATTCATAGTGAATTTCTCTGAAATTCATAGAAATTTACTAGGAATTTAGGTTGAATTTTCTCTATAAGCGCATGTATTCTCATTTTTTTAGTAAGTTAACCACAAACTTGTGATTCAAACAATTTTCAAAGAATTCAAATTTTAACTATTCAAATTTGAAAACTAATGGCACTAACAGAAAGTTTATAATTTTTCTAAAACTAATGGCACTAACAGAAAGTTTATAATTTTGCTAACCTAAAAGCAAACAGAATAAAAAATTAAAGCAAAAAACAAAAGAAAATAAATAATGCAAAAAACAAATCAAAAAAACAGGAAAAAAACTATTTTTATAGTAAAGTTAATCACAAAATAAAATGGCACTTACAGAAAGTTTATAATTTTTCTAAAACTAAAAGCAAAAAGAATAAAAAAATAAAGCAAAAAACAAAA
>NW_021299132.1:68124-75591 GCF_002162155.2 Triticum dicoccoides
ATCGTCGGTGTGAGATACATGTACCGTCGGTGTCGGACACTACATCCACGTCCCACAAGTGGCGCGGGCTTCGATGCCCACGTCACTTGTGGGACGTGGATGTAGTGTCCGACACCGACGGCCACATGTATCTCACACCCACGATACTTGCTATTTAGGGTTTCCTCTACCGCTCGGTGACCCTCGACGACCCTCGTTCCCAATAAAAAAAATAGGAAGAAGAAGAAAAAAAGAGTAGAAGAAAGAATAGAGGAGTTCTTACTCCTCTATTCTTTCTTCTCCTCTTTTTTCTTCTTCTTCCTCTTCTTTTTTTATCCTTGACGCGTTGTCGAGGCCACCCCAAACCCTAGAGAAGCAGCGTCGAGGCCACCACAAACCCTAGAGAAGCAGCATCGAGGCCACTAATTAATATTAGTTCTACGTTTGCCACTAATATATCCATCTGTCATGTTTGAATAATAATTGCCATGTTGTAAATATTTGTAGAAACTATGGACACCGCCCGAGATGAAGTACAAGAAGAGTTGTTGGGGGACATAATCGCACGAGGAAGTGATGCCGTCAGCTTGTTGTTTCTCAACGACACCGATCGTCTGGAAGTAGTTGGCTATGATTATGATGGCTCCAGTGACCTAATGCCGGTGCAAGAAGGAGACCGTGCGGACGGCTCCGGTGACCCAATGCCGGTGCAAGAACGAGACCGTGATGACGTCTCCGGTGACTGAACCGAGTCCGGCTAGGTATATATATTAGTTATGCTTATGTTGACTAGCTAATTGATGCATTCATTGTTTTGATATGTACACATATTAATTTAGTCTTTGTCCTTTTTTCTAGCCCTCCGGATCGAGCACAACTTCGGTAAAGAGACGAGGCCCGAAGAAAAAGTTGAGCTCGGATGAAAAGTTTGAGATCATAGCAATCGCGCCCGACGGCCAACCGATTGAACCCCTCCGGACAAAGAGCGCATTTGTTGCTCAGTGCGGGATTTTGGTTAGGGACAAGATCCCGATCAGCATGCAGCAATGGTTAAAGCCGGCTAGAGAAGACCCTGAGGTGTCTTATGTCAATGATATGCAGAAAAATGATCTTTGGACTGAGCTGAAGTCAAATTTCACCCTACCGCCAGAGGATGATCCAGAGAAGCTAGTTAAAGAGCAATTAATCAAGTCTTTTGCTCTTAAGAGGATGGTAGAACTATTCAGGAGGTGGAAGAAAGAGCTGAATAAGTTTGTAGAAAATAAAGAGACACCACAATTCAAGGGCAGATATGAGAAGATCAGAGATCACTGGCCCACATTTGTGGCCCACAAGACATCGGAAAAGAGTAAGAAGATGTCGGTGACAAACAAGCAAAATGCTGCAAAGAAGAAGCATCACCATCGCATGGGGTCAGGTGGCTACCTCATAGCCCGGCCTAAGTGGGCCAGGACTGAGAATGATCTGGTTGATAAAGGGATCGAACCAAAGACAATTAACTGGCCAGACCGTTGCCGGACTTGGTTCTTCAGGGCTGGCGGAACCTTGGACCCTGTAACAGGGAAGTGCATTTGGACGAACGATCAAATGGACATACCAGTCAGGAAGCTTCAGCAGTATATCGAAGCAGCGCAGCAAGGGACGTTCTTTCCAGATAGAGAGAACGACGAGCTCACAATGGCCCTCGGGAATCCTGAGCACCCTGGACAGACACGAGGCACGCCAGGCTCCATTCCGTGGAAGGTTGGGTTTCCGGATGCAGGCGGTTACAAATCCCAGGAGAGGAAGAAAAAATTGCAGCAGACCCAAATGCAGGCGCTGAAAGCAAGGGTACAAGCGATAGAGGAACGAGAAGCAAATCGTAGCAAACGTACTGCCGAAGCTTCCCCCAAAGCTACCCCACCATCTCAGCAGAGAAGCAGCGTGGCTTCCACCGAGCTGCTTCAGCCGGCGCATGCCTTGACAGCTCCTGCCAGCTATCCCGTGGATGCTATCACGGAGTCTCAAAATTGCCACCTTATGATGCAATGGATGAATTTGATGGTCAAGGCGGCTGTTGGCTCTATTTATCCTACTGAACCCGGCGCAACTTTTCACTGCCGGCCGATTCCAGAAGGATATGCTAGGGTGATGGTGGTTGAAGTAACGGAGGGATTTGAGGACCTCCAGCTTGACCACCCTACCGGTGAAGGGGAGACTAGGCTAGGGTCTACTCTAAAGACTCCATGCCTATGGCGGAAGGAGCTCATCAACCTTCCGAACTGGACGCCTCCGCCTCCTCCTCCTCCTCCGGCAAGTCAGGGCACTCCGCCTCCTCCACCGCCTCCTCCTCTGGCGAGTCAGGGCACTCCGCCTCCTCCACCGCCTCCTCCTCCGGCGAGTGATGATCAGGGCAGTCGACCGGCTCCTTCTCCGGCGTGTGGTGGCACTCCGCCTCCTTCTCCGCCTGCGCCGACGCGCCCGAGCAGCCAGCCTCCTCCTTCTCCGCCTCGTCAGCAAAGGCGGAAGAGACCTGCCGCCGCTCCGGCTGCTCCGGCGCGTCGTAGTCCTTCTCCTCCGCCTCGTAAGCAAGTAAAGAAGACAGCCGCTCCATCTGCTTGGCCGGCATCTAGCAGTACAGCCAGAGGTGGGAGGACATACAGATTCGGTCCTTCTCTGAAGACTCTAGAGAAGTTACCATACGAGAGGACCCCGGAGGAGAACGCGAAGATCGCGTGAACCGAAGTGGATGAATGGTTTCAAGGGTTGTAAGCAAAGAGACATCCACCTCCGGAGGAGAAGGTAGATCCGACGAAAGCGAAGCGCACTCTGGCTGCCCTGACAAAACCACCCAAGTCTCCGCCAAAAGGAAACTATGAGCGCATTATTGGAAAGGAATTTACCGAAGAAGAGCGGTCGGGAAGTACTGTCAGTGATCAAAGGCTGAAAGAACGACGAGCTGGGAAACAAATTGCCCAGCTCGGCGAACAAGCGAAGCAATCGTGCCCCCCGCTCAAGGTCACTGGTAGAAAAAGGGCCTGTTGTCTCGGTTCGTAAGGGCCTTTAGTCCCGGTTCCTGAACCGGGACTAAAGTGTCGGTACTAATGCCCTGTCCCTTTAGTCCTGGTTCAATCCAGAACCGGGACTGATGGGCCTCCACGTGGCCTGTGTGCGGAGCCCAGGCAGGAGACCCTTTGGTCCCAGTTGGTGGCACCAACCGGGACCAGTAGGCGGCGCATCAGCATTTCTGTGGCTGGGGTTTTTTTTGGAAAGGGGGGGGTTTGGGGGTTTGGGGGGGTGGTTAATTTAGGTGTTTCATATATTGTGTTAGCTAGCTATAATTAATAGAGAGAAGTGTCCTCTGTTATGTCCGTGCTTGGTCGACGCTACATACTATACATACGTATAGAGAGGACTAGACACGCTAGTTGGCTAGTCAGCAAACGAAGGAAATAGAAGATCGTCATGAACATATATGCATACAGAGAGAAGTGATATCGACCACCTCTCCTTCTCCGACAGATTGGTCGGACAACAAGTTCTCGTATATCTATCTGACACTACCGGCTACATATATACAATAATTATCTCTTACAAATATAATCATATGGACTCATGGTCCACATAGTATTCTCCGTCTTTAGCGATCACGTGGTCAAGAAAGAATGCCACCAATACCTCTTGAATTGCTCGCATGCGAGCTGGTGCTAGGAGTTCATCCCGCTTCCGAAACATCTAAATTGAAGAAGGGGCTCAATACATATATATATGAATGAATGAAAGTCAATACAAATGATGGTAATAAAATAAAATTGTGAATGTTGTTATTTACGTACTTCATATTGTTCGTCTGAGTACCCGCCCCGCTCAGAGGTCGTGTGGCGGATGGACTCGCAGACGTAGTATCCACAGAAACCATTCCCTTGTTCCTGGCACAACCACTTTACAAGAAATAGAGGTCAATCGAACTGATAAGGAAAAATGCTAAATGGTATTGATGAAACTAGCGCTTGAATCACTAGGAGATCCGCGGAACATGCTACTATAGTACTTACTTTCGGGTGTCTAAATTCCAGCTCCTTCGGCAGTCCCAGAACTTTTCTGGTGAATTTTCTCCAAACCCTGCCGGACAAAGAAAACAATTACTTGACATCAGGAAATGAACAAAGTTGCTGATATGGTGGATAATGATCAATTTAACTTACTTCTTAAGGATTTCAATCATGTCCGCATACTCCTGGGGATCTTTTCGTTTAGAGTCCAAGACGGTTACTAATCCCTGCTCAAGCCTAATCTCTAGGAGAATATAGTGGAAACTGCACACGCATGCATAACTCATCAATTACATTACTATAACCTGGACTAATATATAAGGGAAACCAAATATGCACAAGACAGTAACACTCACTTGAAGTATCTCCGGGACGATGTTGAACCTCAGTTGCATCTATGAGATATGTGTTAACGAACCCAATATCACCGATTTATCTTTTCTTCAATTCGGCGATTTTCATTCTGCATAATATAGTGAGGATAATTATAAATACATGCAATGAAAGAGCTATATAGAGAGACTTAATGACAGAAGTAGTAGTACTTACAGACAGTAGCAGGTGATCGTTGTTTTATCGAGGGCCAATTTATTGAAAAACTGATAGAACTCCTCAAATGGAATAGGCAACACTTCAATTCCAACGAGGTCATGCTCTGGTTTAACTCTCGCATACAAAGTACTCCTCCCCCCAGACTCTCTGCGGATTTTCAAGTACCAATCATGTAATCTTTGCATCATCGTTGTTAAAGATTTTTCATCTTTGACGAGAGGCTTCCCGTACTTGTATCTGTGTATCTGCACCTCCATGGGATCATAATGTACATCGTCGGGCAGGTAATCGTCAACATTGCCATAACCGGGCACCATCCTCAGATCGACGATGTTGCTAGGCACCTTGAGGGGGGGGGGCACGATTGCTTCGCTTGTTTGCTGAGTTGGGCAATTTGTTTCCCAGCTGCTCGTCGTTCTTTCAGCCTTTGATCACTGACTGTACTTCCCGACCACTCCGCTTCAGCCCATGTCTTTGCAATAATGCGCTCATAATTGCCTTTCAGCGGAGACTTGGGTGGTTTTGCCAGGGCAGCCAGAGTGCGCTTCACTTTTACCGGATCTACCTCCTCCTCCGGAGGTGGATGTCTCTTTGCTCTCAACCCTTGAAACCAGTCATCCACTTCGGTTCGCGCGATCTCAGCGTTCTCCTCCGGGGTCCTCTCATATGGTAACTTCTCTGGAGTCTTCAGAGAAGGACCGAATCTGTATGTCCTCCCGCCTCTGGTTGTACTGCTAGACGCCGACCGAGCAGACGGAGCGGTTGTCTTCTTTACTTGCTTACGAGGCGGAGGAGAAGGACTACGACGCGCCGGAGCAGCTGGAGCGGTGGCAGGTCTCTTCCGCCCTTGCTGACGAGGTGGAGAAGGAGGAGGCTGGCTGCTCGGGCGCGTCGGCGCAGGCGGAGAAGGAGGCGGAGTGCCGCCACGCACCGGAGAAGGAGCCGGCCGAGGGCCCTGATCGTCACTCGCCGGAGGAGGAGGCGGTGGAGGAGGCAGAGTGCCCTGACTCGCCAAAGGAGGAGGAGGAGGCGGAGGCGTCCAGTTTGGAAGGTTGATGAGCTCCTTCAGCCATAGGCATGGAGTCTTCAGAGCAGACCCCAGCCGAGTCTCCCCTTCACCGGTAGGGTGGTCAAGCTGGAGGTCCTCAAATCCCTCCGTTATTTCATCCACCATCACCCTAGCATATCGTTCTGGAATCGGCCGGCAGTGAAAAGTTGCGCCGGGTTCAGTAGGAGAAACAGAGCCAACATCCGCCTTGACCTTCAAATTCATCCATTGCGTCATAAGGTGGCAATTTTGAGACTCCGTGATAGCATCCACGGGATAGCTGGCAGGAGCCATCAAGGCATGCTCCGGCTGAAGCAGCTTGGTGGAAGCCACTCTGCTTCTGTGCTGAGATGGAGGGATAGCTTCGGGGGAGGCTTCGACAGTACGTTTGCTGCGATTTGCTTCTCGTTCCTCTATCGCGTCTACCCTTGCTTGCAGCACCTGCATTTGGGTCTGCTGCACTTTTTTCCTCCTCTCATGGGATTTGTAACCGCCTGCGTCCGGAAACCCAACCTTCCACGGAATGGAGCCTGGCGTGCCTCGTGTCCGTCCAGGGTGCTCAGGATTCCCGAGGGCCATTGTGAGCTCGTCGTTCTCTCTGTTTGGAAAGAACTTCCCTTGCTGTGCTGCTTCGATATACTGCTTAAGCTTCCTGACTGGTATGTCCATTTGATTTTTCGTCCAAATGCACTTCCCTGTTACAGGGTCCAAGGTTCCGCCATCCCCGAAGGACCATGTTCGAGAATGGTCTGGCCAGCTAATTGTCTCTGGTTCGATCCCTTTATCAACCAGATCATTCTCAGTCTTGGCCCACTTAGGCCGGGCTACGAGGTAGCCACCTGACCCCGTGCGATGGTGAAGCATCTTCTTCGCAGCATTTTGCTTGTTTGTCGCCGACATCTTCTTACTCTTTTCCGATGTCTTGTGGGCCACAAGTGCGGGCCAGTGATCTCTGATCTTCTCATATCTGCCCTTGAATTCTGGTGTCTCATTATTTTCGACAAACTTATTCAGCTCTTTCTTCCACCTCCTGAATAGTTCTGCCATCCTCTTAAGAGGAAAAGACTTGATTAATTGCTCTTTAACTGGGTTCTCTAGATTATCCTCTGGCGGTAGGTTGAAATTTGACTTCAGCTCAGTCCAAAGATCATTTTTCTACATATCATTGACATAAGACACCTCAGGGTCTTCTGTAGCCGGCTTAAACCATTGCTGGATGCTTATAGGGATCTTGTCCCTAACCAAAACCCCGGACTGAGCAACAAATGCGCTCTTTGTCTGGAGGGGTTCAATCGGTTGGCCGTCGGGCGCGATTGCTATGATCTCAAAATTTTCATCTGAGCTCAACTTTTTCTTCGGGGCTCGTCTCTTTACCGAAGTTGTGCTCGATCCGGAGGGCTAGAAAAAATAACAAAGACTTAATTAATATGTGTACATACCAAAATAATGAATGCATCAATCAGCTAGTCAGCACAGGCTTAACTAATATATATGCCTGGCCGGACTCGGTTCGGTCATCGGAGCCGTCATCACGGCCTCCTTCTTGCACCGGCATTGGGTCACCGGAGCCGTCCTCATGTTCTTCTTCTTGCACCGGCATTAGGTCACCGTAGCCAGCTTGTTCACCCTCTCCTTCGAGACCATCGGTGTCGTTGAGAAACAACGAGATGGCATCACTTCCTTCTGCGATTATGTCCCTCAACAACGCTTCTTTTGCTTCGTCTAGGGCGGTGTCCATAGTTTCTACAAATATTTACAACATGGCAATTATTATTCAAACATGAGAGATGGATATATTAGTGCCAAACGTAGAACTAGCTACCTAATCATAGTAAGGAATCATATATATTAATTAGT